>NC_048579.1:41201981-41292086 GCF_013265735.2 Oncorhynchus mykiss | reverse complement strand
GTAACAGCAAGAAACAAAATGAAGAAAGAGCTAAATGTAGATTATAACAATTAAAAAGTAGACATCACAATCAATGGATCTCATTCATTTGATCCGATTGACGCACCGGTATGTGAATAACAAAAAAACAAAAAAACATTGGAATCTCTCAGTTTAAATTAGAAAAAAAAAAAAAAAATGTCACACATTTGCACTGGATGCTTCTCAGTCCTACCATAACTGCTGATGTTACACCTCTGCATTTTGGTGAAATGTGGCAGAGCAGAGCAATGTTTGTCAAAACATGACACATCCCTAAAATCTGTCTTCTCATACAAATGTCTATAGCTTCAGAACGGTTTGACCTACAAAATAGTTTGCCCATTCTTTGGAAAGGGGAGACCTCACAAACACAATGCTGTTCTCAGTTTTGCTCTACGACCCCCACAAGTGTCAAGGGACTCGTCTGAAGGTAACCTATGTCCCGGTAAAAGGACAGGTTTTTTAACCAAGGAAGAAATTAATACATGTTGTGCGATGCTGAACCCACTAGTGCAGAGCACAATGGATTAGCAGTCCATTACCTTAATCACTTGTCCACCTGGTCCCTGCGCTCCAGTGGTAGCAGTCGCCCCTCCAACCAGTTGCCCAGATCCGCCTGTCTCACATTGTTAAAGGCTCTTCAAAAGGGCTCGTCCGGGATTTGAACCCGGGACCTCTCGCACCCAAAGCGAGAATCATACCCCTAGACCAACGAGCCATTTATTTCAAGACATTGTTTTGCAGTCGCCAGCAATGACGGTGAGAATATGCATTGACAGGTCGATGTTGCCAGGCCACAGTGGATCACGTGAGTGTGGTGGGTATACTTGTGAGCATAGCTATCTTCCAAGCAGTTGACAGGTTTCAGTTCAAATACTCTGTAATTCATCTGCTGAGTCTTTCAGATTCAATCTTCATTAGCTGTAACAGCAAGAAACAAATGAAGAAAGAGCTAATGTAGATTTAACAATTAAAAAGTAGACATCAAAATCAATTGGATCTCATTTCATTTGATCCGATTGACGCACCGGTATGTGAATAAAAAAAAATAAAAAAAACATTGGAATCTCTCAGTTTTAAATTAGAAATGTCACACATTTTGCACTGGATGCTTCTCAGTCCTACCATAACTGCTGATGTTACACCTCTGCATTTTTGGTGAAATGTGGCAGAGCGAGAGCAATGTTTGTCAAAACATGACACATCCCTAAAATCTGTCTTCTCATACAAATGTCTATAGCTTCAGAAACGGTTTGACCTACAAAATAGTTTGCCCATTCTTTGGAAAGGGAGACTCTCACAAACACAATGCTGTTCTCAGTTTTGCTCTACGACCCCCACAAGTGTCAAGGGACTATGTCCCGGTAAAAGGACAGGTTTTTTAACCAAGGAAGAAATTAATACATGTTGTGCGATGCTGAACCCACTAGTGCAGAGCACAATGGATTAGCAGTCCATTACCTTAATCACTTGTCACCTGGTCCTGCGCTCCAGTGGTAGCAGTCGCCCCTCCAACCAGTTGCCCAAGATCCGCCTGTCTCACATTGTTAAAGGCTCTTCAAAAGGGCTCGTCCGGGATTTGAACCCGGGACCTCTCGCACCCAAAGCGAGAATCATACCCCTAGACCAACGAGCCATTTATTTCAAGACATTGTTTGCAGTCGCCAGCAATGACGGTGAGAATATGCATTGACAGGTCGATGTTGCCAGGCCACAGTGGATCACGTGAGTGTTGGTGGTATACTTGTGAGCATAGCTATCTTCCAAGCAGTTGACCAGGTTTCAGTTCAAATACTCTGTAATTCATCTGCTGAGTCTTTCAGATTCAATCTTCATTAGCTGTAACAGCAAGAAACAAATGAAGAAAGAAGAAAGAGCTAATGTAGATTTTAACAATTAAAAAGTAGACATCAAAATCAATTGGATCTCATTTCATTTGATCCGATTGACGCACCGGTATGTGAATAAAAAAACAAAAAAACATTGGAATCTCTCAGTTTTAAATTAGAAATGTCACACATTTTGCACTGGATGCTTCTCAGTCCTACAGAGCGAGAGCAATGTTTGTCAAAACATGACACATCCCTAAAATCTGTATTCTCATACAAATGTCTATAGCTTCAGAACGGTTTGACCTACAAAATAGTTTGCCCATTCTTTGGAAAGGGGAGACTCTCACAAACACAATGCTGTTCTCAGTTTTGCTCTACGACCCCCACAAGTGTCAAGGGACTCGTCTGAAGGTAACCTATGTCCCGGTAAAGGACAGGTTTTTTAACCAAGGAAGAAATTAATACATGTTGTGCGATGCTGAACCACTAGTGCAGAGCACAATGGATTAGCAGTCCATTGCCTTAATCACTTGTCCACCTGGTCCTGCGCTCCAGTGGTAGCAGTCGCCCCTCCAACCAGTTGCCAAGATCCGCCTGTATTGTTAAAGGCTCTTCAAAAGGGCTCGTCCGGGATTTGAACCCGGGACCTCTCGCACCCAAAGCGAGAATCATACCCCTAGACCAACGAGCCATTTATTTCAAGACATTGTTTTGCAGTCGCCAGCAATGACGGTGAGAATATGCATTGACAGGTCGATGTTGCCAGGCCACAGTGGATCACGTGAGTGTTGGTGGTTATACTTGTGAGCATAGCTATCTTCCAAGCAGTTGACCAGGTTTCAGTTCAAATACTCTGTAATTCATCTGCTGAGTCTTTCAGATTCAATCTTCATTAGCTGTAACAGCAAGAAACAAATGAAGAAAGAACTAAATGTAGATTTTAACAATTAAAAAGTAGACATCAAAATCAATTGGATCTCATTTCATTTGATCCGATTGACGCACCGGTATGTGAATAAAAAAAAAAAAAACATTGGAATCTCTCAGTTTTAAATTAGAAATGTCACACATTTTGCACTGGATGCTTCTCAGTCCTACCATAACTGCTGATGTTACACCTCTGCATTTTTGGTGAAATGTGGCAGAGCGAGAAGCAATGTTTGTCAAAACATGACACATCCCTAAAATCTGTCTTCTCATACAAATGTCTATAGCTTCAGAACGGTTTGACCTACAAAATAGTTTGCCCATTCTTTGGAAAGGGGAGACTCTCACAAACACAATGCTGTTCTCAGTTTTGCTCTACGACCCCCACAAGTGTCAAGGGACTCGTCCCGGTACGGTAAAAGGACAGGTTTTTTAACCAAGGAAGAAATTAATACATGTTGTGCGATGCTGAACCCACTAGTGCAGAGCACAATGGATTAGCAGTCCATTACCTTAATCACTTGTCCACCTGGTCCTGCGCTCCAGTGGTAGCAGTCGCCCTCCAACCAGTTGCCCAAGATCCGCCTGTCTCACATTGTTAAAGGCTCTTCAAAAGGGCTCGTCCGGGATTTGAACCCGGGACCTCTCGCACCCAAAGCGAGAATCATACCCCTAGACCAACGAGCCATTATTTCAAGACATTGTTTTGCAGTCGCAGCAATGACGGTGAGAATATGCATGACAGGTCGATGTTGCCAGGCCACAGTGGATCACGTGAGTGTTGGTGGTATACTTGTGAGCATAGCTATCTTCCAAGCAGTTGACCAGGTTTCAGTTCAAATACTCTGTAATTCATCTGCTGAGTCTTTCAGATTCAATCTTCATTAGCTGTAACAGCAAGAAACAAATGAAGAAAGAGCTAAATGTAGATTTAAACAATTAAAAAGTAGACATCAAAATCAATTGGATCTCATTTCATTTGATCCGATTGACGCACCGGTATGTGATAAAAAAAACAAAAAAAACATTGGAATCTCTCAGTTTTAAATTAGAAATGTCACACATTTTGCACTGGATGCTTCTCAGTCCTACCATAACTGCTGATGTTACACCTCTGCATTTTGGTGAAATGTGGCAGAGCGAGAGCAATGTTTTGTCAAAACATGACACATCCTAAAATCTGTATTCTCATACAAATGTCTATAGCTTCAGAACGGTTTGACCTACAAAATAGTTTGCCCATTCTTTGGAAAGGGGAGACTCTCACAAACACAATGCTGTTCTCAGTTTTGCTCTACGACCCCCCACAAGTGTCAAGGGACTTGTCCCGGTAAAAGGACAGGTTTTAACCAAGGAAGAAATGAATACATGTTGTGCGATGCTGAACCCACTAGTGCAGAGCACAATGGATTAGCAGTCCATTACCTTAATCACTTGTCCACTGGTCCTGCGCTCCAGTGGTAGCAGTCGCCCCTCCAACCAGTTGCCCAAGATCCGCCTGTCTCACATTGTTAAAGGCTCTTCAAAAGGGCTCGTCCGGGATTTGAACCCGGGACCTCTCGCACCCAAAGCGAGAATCATACCCCTAGACCAACGAGCCATTTATTCAAGACATGTTTTGCAGTCGCCAGCAATGACGGTGAGAAATGCATTGACAGGTCGATGTTGCCAGGCCACAGTGGATCACGTGAGTTGGTGGTGGTATACTTGTGAGCATAGCTATCTTCCAAGCAGTTGACCAGGTTTCAGTTCAAATACTCTGTAATTCATCTGCTGAGTCTTTCAGATTCAATCTTCATTAGCTGTAACAGCAAGAAAACAAATGAAGAAGAGCTAAATGTAGATTTTAACAATTAAAAAGTAGACATCAAAATCAATTGGATCTCATTTCATTTGATCCGATTGACGCACCGGTATTGAATAAAAAAAAAAAAAAAACATTGGAATCTCTCAGTTTTAAATTAGAAATGTCACACATTTTGCACTGGATGCTTCTCAGTCCTACCATAACTGCTGATGTTACACCTCTGCATTTTTGGTGAAATGTGGCAGAGCGAGAGCAATGTTTGTCAAAACATGACACATCCCTAAAATCTGTATTCTCATACAAATGTCTATAGCTTCAGAACGGTTTGACCTACAAAATAGTTTGCCCATTCTTTGGAAAGGGGAGACTTCACAAACACAATGCTGTTCTCAGTTTTGCTCTACGACCCCCACAAGTGTCAAGGGACTCGTCTGAAGGTAACCTATGTCCCGGTAAAAGGACAGGTTTTTAACCAAGGAAGAAATTAATACATGTTGTGCGATGCTGAACCCACTAGTGCAGAGCACAATGGATTAGCAGTCCATTACCTTAATCACTTGTCCACCTGGTCCTGCCTCCAGTGGTAGCAGTCGCCCCTCAACCAGTTGCCCAAGATCCGCCTGTCTCAATTGTTAAAGGCTCTTCAAAAGGGCTCGTCCGGGATTTGAACCCGGGACCTCTCGCACCCAAAGCGAGAATCATACCCCTAGACCAACGAGCCATTTATTTCAAGACATTTTTGCAGTCGCCAGCAATGACGGTGAGAATATGCATTGACAGGTCGATGTTGCCAGGCCACAGTGGATCACGTGAGTGTTGGTGGTATACTTGTGAGCATAGCTATCTTCCAAGCAGTTGACCAGGTTTCAGTTCAAATACTCTGTAATTCATCTCTGAGTCTTTCAGATTCAATCTTCATTAGCTGTAACAGCAAGAAACAAATGAAGAAAGAGCTAAAATGTAGATTTAAACAATTAAAAAGTATAGACATCAAAATCAATTGGATCTCATTTCATTGATCCGATTTGACGCACCGGTATGTGAATAAAAAAAAAAAAAACACTCTGGTCACGCGGTAAAAGGTGATTTCTTTAGTTTTTAACCAAGGAAAGAAAGAAATGAATACATGTTGTGCGATGCTGAACCCACTAGTGCAGAGCACAATGGATTAGCAGTTCCATTACCTTAATCATTGTCCACCTGGTCCTGCGCTCCAGTGGTAGCAGTCGCCCCTCCAACCAGTTGCCCAAGATCCGCCTGTCTCACATTGTTAAAGGCTCTTCAAAAGGGCTCGTCCGGGATTTGAACCCGGGACCTCTCGCACCCAAAGCGAGAATCATACCCCTAGACCAACGAGCCATTTATTTCAAGACATTGTTTTGCAGTCGCCAGCAATGACGGTGAGAATATGCATTGACAGGTCGATGTTGCCAGGCCACAGTGGATCACGTGAGTGTTGGTGGTATACTTGTGAGCATAGCTATCTTCCAAGCAGTTGACCAGGTTTCAGTTCAAATACTCTGTAATTCATCTGCTGAGTCTTTCAGATTCAATCTTCATTAGCTGTAACAGCAAGAAACAAATGAAGAAAGAGCTAAATGTAGATTTTAACAATTAAAAAGTAGACATCAAAATCAATTGGATCTCATTTCATTTGATCCGATTGACGCACCGGTATGTGAATAAAAAAACAAAAAAACATTGGAATCTCTCAGTTTTAAATTAGAAATGTCACACATTTTGCACTGGATGCTTCTCAGTCCTACCATAACTGCTGATGTTACACCTCTGCATTTTGGTGAAATGTGGCAGAGAGCGAGAGCAATGTTTGTCAAAACATGACACATCCCTAAAATCTGTATTCTCATACAAATGTCTATAGCTTCAGAACGGTTTGACCTACAAAATAGTTTGCCCACTTTGGAAAGGGGAGACTCTCACAAACACAATGCTGTTCTCAGTTTTGCTCTACGACCCCCACAAGTGTCAAGGGACTCGTCTGAAGGTAACCTATGTCCCGGTAAAAGGACAGGTTTTTTAACCAAGGAAGAAATTAATACATGTTGTGCGATGCTGAACCCACTAGTGCAGAGCACAATGGATTAGCAGTCCATTACCTTAATCACTTGTCCACCTGGTCCTGCGCTCCAGTGGTAGCAGTCGCCCCTCCAACCAGTTGCCCAAGATCCGCCTGTCTCACATTGTTAAAGGCTCTTCAAAAGGGCTCGTCCGGGATTTGAACCCGGGACCTCTCGCACCCAAAGCGAGAATCATACCCCTAGACCAACGAGCCATTTATTTCAAGACATTGTTTTGCAGTCACCAGCAATGACGGTGAGAATATGCATTGACAGGTCGATGTTGCCAGGCCACAGTGGATCACGTGAGTGTTGGTGGTATACTTGTGAGCATAGCTATCTTCCAAGCAGTTGACCAGGTTTCAGTTCAAATACTCTGTAATTCATCTGCTGAGTCTTTCAGATTCAATCTTCATTAGCTGTAACAGCAAGAAACAAATGAAGAAAGAGCTAAATGTAGATTTTAACAATTAAAAAGTAGACATCAAAATCAATTGGATCTCATTTCATTTGATCCGATTGACGCACCGGTATGTGAATAAAAAAAAAAAAAAAACATTGGAATCTCTCAGTTTTAAATTAGAAATGTCACACATTTTGCACTGGATGCTTCTCAGTCCTACCATAATGCTGATGTTACACCTCTGCATTTTTGGTGAAATGTGGCAGAGCGAGAGCAATGTTTGTCAAAACATGACACATCCCTAAAATCTTTCTCATACAAATGTCTATAGCTTCAGAACGGTTTGACCTACAAAATAGTTTGCCCATTCTTTGGAAAGGGGAGACTCTCACAAACACAATGCTGTTCTCAGTTTTGCTCTACGACCCCCACAAGTGTCAAGGGACTCGTCTGAAGGTAACCTATGTCCCGGTAAAAGGACAGGTTTTTAAACCAAGGAAGAAATTAATACATGTTGTGCGATGCTGAACCCACTAGTGCAGAGCACAATGGATTAGCAGTCCATTGCCTTAATCACTTGTCCACCTGGTCCTGCGCTCCAGTGGTAGCAGTCGCCCCTCCAACCAGTTGCCCAAGATCCGCCTGTATTGTTAAAGGCTCTTCAAAAGGGCTCGTCCGGGATTTGAACCCGGGACCTCTCGCACCCAAAGCGAGAATCATACCCCTAGACCAACGAGCCATTTATTTCAAGACATTGTTTTGCAGTCGCCAGCAATGACGGTGAGAATATGCATTGACAGGTCGATGTTGCCAGGCCACAGTGATCACGTGAGTGTTGGTGGTATACTTGTGAGCATAGCTATCTTCCAAGCAGTTGACCAGGTTTCAGTTCAAATACTCTGTAATTCATCTGCTGAGTCTTTCAGATTCAATCTTCATTAGCTGTAACAGCAAGAAACAAATGAAGAAAGAGCTAAATGTAGATTTTAACAATTAAAAAGTAGACATCAAAATCAATTGGATCTCATTTCATTTGATCCGATTGACGCACCGGTATGTGAATAAAAAAAAAAAAAAACATTGGAATCTCTCAGTTTTAAATTAGAAATGTCACACATTTTGCACTGGATGCTTCTCAGTCCTACCATAACTGCTGATGTTACACCTCTGCATTTTTGGTGAAATGTGGCAGAGCGAGAGCAATGTTTGTCAAAACATGACACATCCTAAAATCTGTATTCTCATACAAATGTCTATAGCTTCAGAACGGTTTGACCTACAAAATAGTTTGCCCATTCTTTGGAAAGGGGAGACTCTCACAAACACAATGCTGTTCTCAGTTTTGCTCTACGACCCCCACAAGTGTCAAGGGACTCGTCTGAAGGTAACCTATGTCCCGGTAAAAGGACAGGTTTTTTAACAAGGAGGAAGAAATAATACATGTTGTGCGATGCTGAACCCATAGTGCAGAGCACAATGGATTAGCAGTCCATTACCTTAATCACTTGTCCACCTGGTCCTGCGCTCCAGTGGTAGCAGTCGCCCCTCCAACCAGTTGCCCAAGATCCGCCTCTGTATTGTTAAAGGCTCTTCAAAAGGGCTCGTCCGGGATTTGAACCCGGGACCTCTCGCACCAAAGCGAGAATCATACCCCTAGACCAACGAGCCATTTATTTCAAGACATTGTTTTGCAGTCGCCAGCAATGACGGTGAGAATATGCATTGACAGGTCGATGTTGCCAGGCCACAGTGGATCACGTGAGTGTGTTGTGGTATACTTGTGAGCATAGCTATCTTCCAAGCAGTTGACCAGGTTCAGTTCAAATACTCTGTAATTCATCTGCTGAGTCTTTCAGATTCAATCTTCATTAGCTGTAACAGCAAGAAACAAATGAAGAAAGAACTAAATGTAGATTTTAACAATTAAAAAGTAGACATCAAAATCAATTGGATCTCATTTCATTTGATCCGATTGACGCACCGGTATGTGAATAAAAAATAAAAAAAACATTGGAATCTCTCAGTTTTAAATTAGAAATGTCACACATTTTGCACTGGATGCTTCTCAGTCCTACCATAACTGCTGATGTTACACCTCTGCATTTTTGGTGAAATGTGGCAGAGCGAGAGCAATGTTTGTCAAAACATGACACATCCCTAAAATCTGTCTTCTCATACAAATGTCTATAGCTTCAGAACGGTTGACCTACAAAATAGTTTGCCCATTCTTTGGAAAGGGGAGACTCTCACAAACACAATGCTGTTCTCAGTTTTGCTCTACGACCCCCACAAGTGTCAAGGGACTGGTCCCGGTAAAAGGACAGGTTTTTAACCAAGGAAGAAATTAATACATGTTGTGCGATGCTGAACCCACTAGTGCAGAGCACAATGGATTAGCAGTCCATTACCTTAATCACTTGTCCACCTGGTCCTGCGCTCCAGTGGTAGCAGTCGCCCCTCCAACCAGTTGCCCAAGATCCGCCTGTCTCACATTGTTAAAGGCTCTTCAAAAGGGCTCGTCCGGGATTTGAACCCGGGACCTCTCGCACCCAAAGCGAGAATCATACCCCTAGACCAACGAGCCATTTATTTCAAGACATTGTTTTGCAGTCGCCAGCAATGACGGTGAGAATATGCATTGACAGGTCGATGTTGCCAGGCCACAGTGGATCACGTGAGTGTTGGTGGTATACTTGTGAGCATAGCTATCTTCCAAGCAGTTGACCAGGTTTCAGTTCAAATACTCTGTAATTCATCTGCTGAGTCTTTCAGATTCAATCTTCATTAGCTGTAACAGCAAGAAACAAATGAAGAAAGAGCTAAATGTAGATTTTAACAATTAAAAAGTAGACATCAAAATCAATTGGATCTCATTTCATTTGATCCGATTGACGCACCGGTATGTGAATAAAAAAACAAAAAAACATTGGAATCTCTCAGTTTTAAATTAGAAATGTCACACATTTTGCACTGGATGCTTCTCAGTCCTACCATAACTGCTGATGTTACACCTCTGCATTTTGGTGAAATGTGGCAGAGCAGAGCGAGAGCAATGTTTGTCAAAACATGACACATCCCTAAAATCTGTATTCTCATACAAATGTCTATAGCTTCAGAACGTTTGACCTACAAAATAGTTTGCCATTCTTTGGAAAGGGGAGACTCTCACAAACACAATGCTGTTCTCAGTTTTGCTCTACGACCCCCACAAGTGTCAAGGACTCGTCTGAAGGTAACCTATGTCCCGTAAAAGGACAGGTTTTTTAACCAAGGAAGAAATTAATACATGTTGTGCGATGCTGAACCCACTAGTGCAGAGCACAATGGATTAGCAGTCCATTGCCTTAATCACTTGTCCACCTGGTCCTGCGCTCCAGTGGTAGCAGTCGCCCCTCCAACCAGTTGCCCAAGATCCGCCTGTATTGTTAAAGGCTCTTCAAAAGGGCTCGTCCGGGATTTGAACCGGGACCTCTCGCACCCAAAGCGAGAATCATACCCCTAGACCAACGAGCCATTTATTTCAAGACATTGTTTTGCAGTCGCCAGCAATGACGGTGAGAATATGCATTGACAGGTCGATGTTGCCAGGCCACAGTGGATCACGTGAGTGTTGGTGGTATACTTGTGAGCATAGCTATCTTCCAAGCAGTTGACCAGGTTTCAGTTCAAATACTCTGTAATTCATCTGCTGAGTCTTTCAGATTCAATCTTCATTAGCTGTAACAGCAAGAAACAAATGAAGAAAGAGCTAAATGTAGATTTTAACAATTAAAAAGTAGACATCAAAATCAATTGGATCTCATTTCATTTGATCCGATTGACGCACCGGTATGTGAATAAAAAAAACTAAAAACATTGGAATCTCTCAGTTTTAAATTAGAAATGTCACACATTTTGCACTGGATGCTTCTCAGTCCTACCATAACTGCTGATGTTACACCTCTGCATTTTTGGTGAAATGTGGCAGAGCGAGAGCAATGTTTGTCAAAACATGACACATCCCTAAAATCTGTATTCTCATACAAATGTCTATAGCTTCAGAACGGTTTGACCTACAAAATAGTTTGCCCTCTTTGGAAAGGGGAGACTCTCACAAACACAATGCTGTTCTCAGTTTTGCTCTACGACCCCCACAAGTGTCAAGGGACTTGTCCGGTAAAAGGACAGGTTTTTTAACCAAGGAAGAAATTAATACATGTTGTGCGATGCTGAACCCACTAGTGCAGAGCACAATGGATTAGCAGTCCATTACCTTAATCACTTGTCCACCTGGTCCTGCGCTCCAGTGGTAGCAGTCGCCCCTCCAACCAGTTGCCCAAGATCCGCCTGTCTCACATTGTTAAAGGCTCTTCAAAAGGGCTCGTCCGGGATTTGAACCCGGGACCTCTCGCACCCAAAGCGAGAATCATACCCTAGACCAACGAGCCATTTATTTCAAGACATTGTTTTGCAGTCGCCAGCAATGACGGTGAGAATATGCATTGACAGGTCGATGTTGCCAGGCCACAGTGGATCACGTGAGTGTTGGTGGTATACTTGTGAGCATAGCTATCTTCCAAGCAGTTGACCAGGTTTCAGTTCAAATACTCTGTAATTCATCTCCTGAGTCTTTCAGATTCAATCTTCATTAGCTGTAACAGCAAGAAACAAATGAAGAAAGAGCTAAATGTAGATTTTAACAATTAAAAAGTAGACATCAAAATCAATTGGATCTCATTTCATTTGATCCGATTGACGCACCGGTATGTGAATAAAAAAACAAAAAAACATTGGAATCTCTCAGTTTAAATTAGAAATGTCACACATTTTGCACTGGATGCTTCTCAGTCCTACCATAACTGCTGATGTTACACCTCTGCATTTTTGGTGAAATGTGGCAGAGCGAGAGCAATGTTTGTCAAAACATGACACATCCCTAAAATCTGTATTCTCATACAAATGTCTATAGCTTCAGAACGGTTTGACCTACAAAATAGTTTGCCCATTCTTTGGAAAGGGGAGACTCTCACAAACACAATGCTGTTCTCAGTTTTGCTCTACGACCCCCACAAGTGTCAAGGGACTCGTCTGAAGGTAACCTATGTCCCGGTAAAAGGACAGGTTTTTTAACCAAGGAAGAAATTAATACATGTTGTGCGATGCTGAACCCACTAGTGCAGAGCACAATGGATTAGCAGTCCATTACCTTAATCACTTGTCCACCTGGTCCTGCGCTCCAGTGGTAGCAGTCGCCCTCCAACCAGTTGCCCAAGATCCGCCTGTCTCACATTGTTAAAGGCTCTTCAAAAGGGCTCGTCCGGGATTTGAACCCGGGACCTCTCGCACCCAAAGCGAGAATCATACCCCTAGACCAACGAGCCATTATTTCAAGACATTGTTTTGCAGTCGCCAGCAATGACGGTGAGAATATGCATTGACAGGTCGATGTTGCCAGGCCACAGTGGATCACGTGAGTGTTGGTGGTATACTTGTGAGCATAGCTATCTTCCAAGCAGTTGACCAGGTTTCAGTTCAAATACTCTGTAATTCATCTCCTGAGTCTTTCAGATTCAATCTTCATTAGCTGTAACAGCAAGAAACAAATGAAGAAAGAGCTAAATGTAGATTTTAACAATTAAAAAGTAGACATCAAAATCAATTGGATCTCATTTCATTTGATCCGATTGACGCACCGGTATGTGAATAAAAAAACAAAAAAACATTGGAATCTCTCAGTTTTAAATTAGAAATGTCACACATTTTGCACTGGATGCTTCTCAGTCCTACCATAACTGCTGATGTTACACCTCTGCATTTTTGGTGAAATGTGGCAGAGCGAGAGCAATGTTTGTCAAAACATGACACATCCCTAAAATCTGTATTCTCATACAAATGTCTATAGCTTCAGAACGGTTTGACCTACAAAATAGTTTGCCCATTCTTTGGAAAGGGGAGACTCTCACAAACACAATGCTGTTCTCAGTTTTGCTCTACGACCCCCACAAGTGTCAAGGACTTGTCCCGGTAAAAGGACAGGTTTTTTAACCAAGGAAGAAATTAATACATGTTGTGCGATGCTGAACCCACTAGTGCAGAGCACAATGGATTAGCAGTCCATTACCTTAATCACTTGTCCACCTGGTCCTGCGCTCCAGTGGTAGCAGTCGCCCCTCCAACCAGTTGCCCAAGATCCGCCTGTCTCACATTGTTAAAGGCTCTTCAAAAGGGCTCGTCCGGGATTTGAACCCGGGACCTCTCGCACCCAAAGCGAGAATCATACCCCTAGACCAACGAGCCATTTATTTCAAGACATTGTTTTGCAGTCGCCAGCAATGACGGTGAGAATATGCATTGACAGGTCGATGTTGCCAGGCCACAGTGGATCACGTGAGTGTTGGTGGTATACTTGTGAGCATAGCTATCTTCCAAGCAGTTGACCAGGTTTCAGTTCAAATACTCTGTAATTCATCTCCTGAGTCTTTCAGATTCAATCTTCATTAGCTGTAACAGCAAGAAACAAATGAAGAAAGAGCTAAATGTAGATTTTAACAATTAAAAAGTAGACATCAAAATCAATTGGATCTCATTTCATTTGATCCGATTGACGCACCGGTATGTGAATAAAAAAACAAAAAAACATTGGAATCTCTCAGTTTTAAATTAGAAATGTCACACATTTTGCACTGGATGCTTCTCAGTCCTACCATAACTGCTGATGTTACACCTCTGCATTTTTGGTGAAATGTGGCAGAGCGAGAGCAATGTTTGTCAAAACATGACACATCCCTAAAATCTGTATTCTCATACAAATGTCTATAGCTTCAGAACGGTTTGACCTACAAAATAGTTTGCCCATTCTTTGGAAAGGGGAGACTCTCACAAACACAATGCTGTTCTCAGTTTTGCTCTACGACCCCCACAAGTGTCAAGGGACTCGTCTGAAGGTAACCTATGTCCCGGTAAAAGGACAGGTTTTTTAACCAAGGAAGAAATTAATACATGTTGTGCGATGCTGAACCCACTAGTGCAGAGCACAATGGATTAGCAGTCCATTACCTTAATCACTTGTCCACCTGGTCCTGCGCTCCAGTGGTAGCAGTCGCCCCTCCAACCAGTTGCCCAAGATCCGCCTGTCTCACATTGTTAAAGGCTCTTCAAAAGGGCTCGTCCGGGATTTGAACCCGGGACCTCTCGCACCCAAAGCGAGAATCATACCCCTAGACCAACGAGCCATTTATTTCAAGACATTGTTTTGCAGTCGCCAGCAATGACGGTGAGAATATGCATTGACAGGTCGATGTTGCCAGGCCACAGTGGATCACGTGAGTGTTGGTGGTATACTTGTGAGCATAGCTATCTTCCAAGCAGTTGACCAGGTTTCAGTTCAAATACTCTGTAATTCATCTCCTGAGTCTTTCAGATTCAATCTTCATTAGCTGTAACAGCAAGAAACAAATGAAGAAAGAGCTAAATGTAGATTTTAACAATTAAAAAGTAGACATCAAAATCAATTGGATCTCATTTCATTTGATCCGATTGACGCACCGGTATGTGAATAAAAAAACAAAAAAACATTGGAATCTCTCAGTTTTAAATTAGAAATGTCACACATTTTGCACTGGATGCTTCTCAGTCCTACCATAACTGCTGATGTTACACCTCTGCATTTTTGGTGAAATGTGGCAGAGCGAGAGCAATGTTTGTCAAAACATGACACATCCCTAAAATCTGTATTCTCATACAAATGTCTATAGCTTCAGAACGGTTTGACCTACAAAATAGTTTGCCCATTCTTTGGAAAGGGGAGACTCTCACAAACACAATGCTGTTCTCAGTTTTGCTCTACGACCCCCACAAGTGTCAAGGGACTTGTCCCGGTAAAAGGACAGGTTTTTAACCAAGGAAGAAATTAATACATGTTGTGCGATGCTGAACCCACTAGTGCAGAGCACAATGGATTAGCAGTCCATTACCTTAATCACTTGTCCACCTGGTCCTGCGCTCCAGTGGTAGCAGTCGCCCCTCCAACCAGTTGCCCAAGATCCGCCTGTCTCACATTGTTAAAGGCTCTTCAAAAGGGCTCGTCCGGGATTTGAACCCGGGACCTCTCGCACCAAAGCGAGAATCATACCTAGACGACGAGCCAAACCAAGCCATTTATTTCAAGACATTGTTTTGCAGTCGCCAGCAATGACGGTGAGAATATGCATTGACAGGTCGATGTTGCCAGGCCACAGTGGATCACGTGAGTGTTGGTGGTATACTTGTGAGCATAGCTATCTTCCAAGCAGTTGACCAGGTTTCAGTTCAAATACTCTGTAATTCATCTCCTGAGTCTTTCAGATTCAATCTTCATTAGCTGTAACAGCAAGAAACAAATGAAGAAAGAGCTAAATGTAGATTTTAACAATTAAAAAGTAGACATCAAAATCAATTGGATCTCATTTCATTTGATCCGATTGACGCACCGGTATGTGAATAAAAAAACAAAAAAACATTGGAATCTCTCAGTTTTAAATTAGAAATGTCACACATTTTGCACTGGATGCTTCTCAGTCCTACCATAACTGCTGATGTTACACCTCTGCATTTTTGGTGAAATGTGGCAGAGCGAGAGCAATGTTTGTCAAAACATGACACATCCCTAAAATCTGTCTTCTCATACAAATGTCTATAGCTTCAGAACGGTTTGACCTACAAAATAGTTTGCCCATTCTTTGGAAAGGGGAGACTCACAAAACACAATGCTGTTCTCAGTTTTGCTCTACGACCCCCACAAGTGTCAAGGGACTATGTCCCGGTAAAAGGACAGGTTTTTTAACCAAGGAAGAAATTAATACATGTTGTGCGATGCTGAACCCACTAGTGCAGAGCACAATGGATTAGCAGTCCATTACCTTAATCACTTGTCCACCTGGTCCTGCGCTCCAGTGGTAGCAGTCGCCCCTCCAACCAGTTGCCCAAGATCCGCCTGTCTCACATTGTTAAAGGCTCTTCAAAAGGGCTCGTCCGGGATTTGAACCCGGGACCTCTCGCACCCAAAGCGAGAATCATACCCCTAGACCAACGAGCCATTTATTTCAAGACATTGTTTTGCAGTCGCAGCAATGACGGTGAGAATATGCATTGACAGGTCGATGTTGCCAGGCCACAGTGGATCACGTGAGTGTTGGTGGTATACTTGTGAGCATAGCTATCTTCCAAGCAGTTGACCAGGTTTCAGTTCAAATACTCTGTAATTCATCTCCTGAGTCTTTCAGATTCAATCTTCATTAGCTGTAACAGCAAGAAACAAATGAAGAAAGAGCTAAATGTAGATTTTAACAATTAAAAAGTAGACATCAAAATCAATTGGATCTCATTTCATTTGATCCGATTGACGCACCGGTATGTGAATAAAAAAACAAAAAAACATTGGAATCTCTCAGTTTTAATTAGAAATGTCACACATTTTGCACTGGATGCTTCTCAGTCCTACCATAACTGCTGATGTTACACCTCTGCATTTTTGGTGAAATGTGGCAGAGCGAGAGCAATGTTTGTCAAAACATGACACATCCCTAAAATCTGTATTCTCATACAAATGTCTATAGCTTCAGAACGGTTTGACCTACAAAATAGTTTGCCCATTCTTTGGAAAGGGGAGACTCTCACAAACACAATGCTGTTCTCAGTTTTGCTCTACGACCCCCACAAGTGTCAAGGGACTTGTCCCGGTAAAAGGACAGGTTTTTTAACCAAGGAAGAAATTAATACATGTTGTGCGATGCTGAACCCACTAGTGCAGAGCACAATGGATTAGCAGTCCATTACCTTAATCACTTGTCCACCTGGTCCTGCGCTCCAGTGGTAGCAGTCGCCCCTCCAACCAGTTGCCCAAGATCCGCCTGTCTCACATTGTTAAAGGCTCTTCAAAAGGGCTCGTCCGGGATTTGAACCGGGACCTCTCGCACCCAAAGCGAGAATCATACCCCTAGACCAACGAGCCATTTATTTCAAGACATTGTTTTGCAGTCGCCAGCAATGACGGTGAGAATATGCATTGACAGGTCGATGTTGCCAGGCCACAGTGGATCACGTGAGTGTTGGTGGTATACTTGTGAGCATAGCTATCTTCCAAGCAGTTGACCAGGTTTCAGTTCAAATACTCTGTAATTCATCTCCTGAGTCTTTCAGATTCAATCTTCATTAGCTGTAACAGCAAGAAACAAATGAAGAAAGAGCTAAATGTAGATTTTAACAATTAAAAAGTAGACATCAAAATCAATTGGATCTCATTTCATTTGATCCGATTGACGCACCGGTATGTGAATAAAAAAACAAAAAAACATTGGAATCTCTCAGTTTTAAATTAGAAATGTCACACATTTTGCACTGGATGCTTCTCAGTCCTACCATAACTGCTGATGTTACACCTCTGCATTTTTGGTGAAATGTGGCAGAGCGAGAGCAATGTTTGTCAAAACATGACACATCCCTAAAATCTGTATTCTCATACAAATGTCTATAGCTTCAGAACGGTTTGACCTACAAAATAGTTTGCCCATTCTTTGGAAAGGGGAGACTCTCACAAACACAATGCTGTTCTCAGTTTTGCTCTACGACCCCCACAAGTGTCAAGGGACTTGTCCCGGTAAAAGGACAGGTTTTTTAACCAAGGAAGAAATTAATACATGTTGTGCGATGCTGAACCCACTAGTGCAGAGCACAATGGATTAGCAGTCCATTACCTTAATCACTTGTCCACCTGGTCCTGCGCTCCAGTGGTAGCAGTCGCCCCTCCAACCAGTTGCCCAAGATCCGCCTGTCTCACATTGTTAAAGGCTCTTCAAAAGGGCTCGTCCGGGATTTGAACCCGGGACCTCTCGCACCCAAAGCGAGAATCATACCCCTAGACCAACGAGCCATTTATTTCAAGACATTGTTTTGCAGTCGCCAGCAATGACGGTGAGAATATGCATTGACAGGTCGATGTTGCCAGGCCACAGTGGATCACGTGAGTGTTGGTGGTATACTTGTGAGCATAGCTATCTTCCAAGCAGTTGACCAGGTTTCAGTTCAAATACTCTGTAATTCATCTCCTGAGTCTTTCAGATTCAATCTTCATTAGCTGTAACAGCAAGAAACAAATGAAGAAAGAGCTAAATGTAGATTTTAACAATTAAAAAGTAGACATCAAAATCAATTGGATCTCATTTCATTTGATCCGATTGACGCACCGGTATGTGAATAAAAAAACAAAAAAACATTGGAATCTCTCAGTTTTAAATTAGAAATGTCACACATTTTGCACTGGATGCTTCTCAGTCCTACCATAACTGCTGATGTTACACCTCTGCATTTTGGTGAAATGTGGCAGAGCGAGAGCAATGTTTGTCAAAACATGACACATCCCTAAAATCTGTATTCTCATACAAATGTCTATAGCTTCAGAACGGTTTGACCTACAAAATAGTTTGCCCATTCTTTGGAAAGGGGAGACTCTCACAAACACAATGCTGTTCTCAGTTTTGCTCTACGACCCCCACAAAGTCGTCAAGGGACCTATGTCCCGGTAAAAGGACAGGTTTTTAACCAAGGAAGAAATTAATACATGTTGTGCGATGCTGAACCCACTAGTGCAGAGCACAATGGATTAGCAGTCCATTACCTTAATCACTTGTCCACCTGGTCCTGCGCTCCAGTGGTAGCAGTCGCCCCTCCAACCAGTTGCCCAAGATCCGCCTGTCTCACATTGTTAAAGGCTCTTCAAAAGGGCTCGTCCGGGATTTGAACCCGGGACCTCTCGCACCCAAAGCGAGAATCATACCCCTAGACCAACGAGCCATTTATTTCAAGACATTGTTTTGCAGTCGCCAGCAATGACGGTGAGAATATGCATTGACAGGTCGATGTTGCCAGGCCACAGTGATCACGTGAGTGTTGGTGGTATACTTGTGAGCATAGCTATCTTCCAAGCAGTTGACCAGGTTTCAGTTCAAATACTCTGTAATTCATCTCCTGAGTCTTTCAGATTCAATCTTCGTTAGCTGTAACAGCAAGAAACAAATGAAGAAAGAGCTAAATGTAGATTTTAACAATTAAAAGTAGACATCAAAATCAATTGGATCTCATTTCATTTGATCCGATTGACGCACCGGTATGTGAATAAAAAAAACAAAAAAACATTGGAATCTCTCAGTTTTAAATTAGAAATGTCACACATTTTGCACTGGATGCTTCTCAGTCCTACCATAACTGCTGATGTTACACCTCTGCATTTTGGTGAATGTGGCAGAGCGAGAGCAATGTTTGTCAAAACATGACACATCCCTAAAATCTGTATTCTCATACAAATGTCTATAGCTTCAGAACGGTTTGACCTACAAAATAGTTTGCCCATTCTTTGGAAAGGGGAGACTCTCACAAACACAATGCTGTTCTCAGTTTTGCTCTACGACCCCCACAAGTGTCAAGGGACTTGTCCCGGTAAAAGGACAGGTTTTTTAACCAAGGAAGAAATTAATACATGTTGTGCGATGCTGAACCCACTAGTGCAGAGCACAATGGATTAGCAGTCCAATTACCTTAATCACTTGTCCACCTGGTCCTGCGCTCCAGTGGTAGCAGTCGCCCCTCCAACCAGTTGCCCAAGATCCGCCTGTCTCACATTGTTAAAGGCTCTTCAAAAGGGCTCGTCCGGATTTGAACCCGGGACCTCTCGCACCCAAAGCGAGAATCATACCCCTAGACGAACGAGCCATTTATTTCAAGACATTGTTTTGCAGTCGCCAGCAATGACGGTGAGAATATGCATTGACAGGTCGATGTTGCCAGGCCACAGTGGATCACGTGAGTGTTGGTGGTATACTTGTGAGCATAGCTATCTTCCAAGCAGTTGACCAGGTTTCAGTTCAAATACTCTGTAATTCATCTCCTGAGTCTTTCAGATTCAATCTTCATTAGCTGTAACAGCAAGAAACAAATGAAGAAAGAGCTAAATGTAGATTTTAACAATTAAAAAGTAGACATCAAAATCAATTGGATCTCATTTCATTTGATCCGATTGACGCACCGGTATGTGAATAAAAAAAACAAAAAACATTGGAATCTCTCAGTTTTAAATTAGAAATGTCACACATTTTGCACTGGATGCTTCTCAGTCCTACCATAACTGCTGATGTTACACCTCTGCATTTTGGTGAAATGTGGCAGAGCGAGAGCAATGTTTGTCAAAACATGACACATCCCTAAAATCTGTATTCTCATACAAATGTCTATAGCTTCAGAACGGTTTGACCTACAAAATAGTTTGCCCATTCTTTGGAAAGGGGAGACTCTCACAAACACAATGCTGTTCTCAGTTTTGCTCTACGACCCCCACAAGTGTCAAGGGACTCGTCTGAAGGTAACCTATGTCCCGGTAAAAGGACAGGTTTTTTAACCAAGGAAGAAATTAATACATGTTGTGCGATGCTGAACCCACTAGTGCAGAGCACAATGGATTAGCAGTCCATTAACTTAATCACTTGTCCACCTGGTCCTGCGCTCCAGTAGTAGCAGTCGCCCCTCCAACCAGTTGCCCAAGATCCGCCTGTCTCACATTGTTAAAGGCTCTTCAGGGATTTGAACCCGGGACCTCTCGCACCCAAAGCAAGAATCATACCCTAGACCAACGAGCCATTTATTTCAAGACATTGTTTTGCAGTCGCCAGCAATGACGGTGAGAATATGCATTGACAGGTCGATGTTGCCAGGCCACAGTGGATCACGTGAGTGTTGGTGGTATACTTGTGAGCATAGCTATCTTCCAAGCAGTTGACCAGGTTTCAGTTCAAATACTCTGTAATTCATCTCCTGAGTCTTTCAGATTCAATCTTCATTAGCTGTAACAGCAAGAAACAAATGAAGAAAGAGCTAAATGTAGATTTTAACAATTAAAAGTAGACATCAAAATCAATTGGATTTCATTTGATCCGATTGACGCACCGGTATGTGAATAAAAAAACAAAAAAACATTGGAATCTCTCAGTTTTAAATTAGAAATGTCACACATTTTGCACTGGATGCTTCTCAGTCCTACCATAACTGCTGATGTTACACCTCTGCATTTTTGGTGAAATGTGGCAGAGCGAGAGCAATGTTTGTCAAACATGACACATCCCTAAAATCTGTATTCTCATACAAATGTCTATAGCTTCAGAACGGTTTGACCTACAAAATAGTTTGCCCATTCTTTGGAAAGGGGAGACTCTCACAAACACAATGCTGTTCTCAGTTTTGCTCTACGACCCCCACAAGTGTCAAGGGACTTGTCCCGGTAAAAGGACAGGTTTTTTAACCAAGGAAGAAATTAATACATGTTGTGCGATGCTGAACCCACTAGTGCAGAGCACAATGGATTAGCAGTCCATTACCTTAATCACTTGTCCACCTGGTCCTGCGCTCCAGTGGTAGCAGTCGCCCCTCCAACCAGTTGCCCAAGATCCGCCTGTCTCACATTGTTAAAGGCTCTTCAAAAGGGCTCGTCGGGATTTGAACCCGGGACCTCTCGCACCCAAAGCGAGAATCATACCCCTAGACGAACGAGCCATTTATTTCAAGACATTGTTTTGCAGTCGCCAGCAATGACGGTGAGAATATGCATTGACAGGTCGATGTTGCCAGGCCACAGTGGATCACGTGAGTGTTGGTGGTATACTTGTGAGCATAGCTATCTTCCAAGCAGTTGACCAGGTTTCAGTTCAAATACTCTGTAATTCATACTCCTGAGTCTTTCAGATTCAATCTTCATTAGCTGTAACAGCAAGAAACAAATGAAGAAAGAGCTAAATGTAGATTTTAACAATTAAAAAGTAGACATCAAAATCAATTGGATCTCATTTCATTTGATCCGATTGACGCACCGGTATGTGAATAAAAAAACAAAAAAACATTGGAATCTCTCAGTTTAAATTAGAAATGTCACACATTTTGCACTGGATGCTTCTCAGTCCTACCATAACTGCTGATGTTACACCTCTGCATTTTTGGTGAAATGTGGCAGAGCGGAGAGCAATGTTTGTCAAAACATGACACATCCCTAAAATCTGTATTCTCATACAAATGTCTATAGCTTCAGAACGGTTTGACCTACAAAATAGTTTGCCCATTCTTTGGAAAGGGGAGACTCTCACAAACACAATGCTGTTCTCAGTTTTGCTCTACGACCCCCACAAGTGTCAAGGGACTTGTCCCGGTAAAAGGACAGGTTTTTTAACCAAGGAAGAAATTAATACATGTTGTGCGATGCTGAACCCACTAGTGCAGAGCACAATGGATTAGCAGTCCATTACCTTAATCACTTGTCCACCTGGTCCTGCGCTCCAGTGGTAGCAGTCGCCCCTCCAACCAGTTGCCCAAGATCCGCCTGTCTCACATTGTTAAAGGCTCTTCAAAAGGGCTCGTCCGGGATTTGAACCCGGGACCTCTCGCACCCAAAGCGAGAATCATACCCCTAGACGAACGAGCCATTTATTTCAAGACATTGTTTTGCAGTCGCCAGCAATGACGGTGAGAATATGCATTGACAGGTCGATGTTGCCAGGCCACAGTGGATCACGTGAGTGTTGGTGGTATACTTGTGAGCATAGCTATCTTCCAAGCAGTTGACCAGGTTTCAGTTCAAATACTCTGTAATTCATCTCCTGAGTCTTTCAGATTCAATCTTCATTAGCTGTAACAGCAAGAAACAAATGAAGAAAGAGCTAAATGTAGATTTTAACAATTAAAAAGTAGACATCAAAATCAATTGGATCTCATTTCATTTGATCCGATTGACGCACCGGTATGTGAATAAAAAAACAAAAAAACATTGGAATCTCTCAGTTTTAAATTAGAAATGTCACACATTTTGCACTGGATGCTTCTCAGTCCTACCATAACTGCTGATGTTACACCTCTGCATTTTTGGTGAAATGTGGCAGAGCGAGAGCAATGTTTGTCAAAACATGACACATCCCTAAAATCTGTATTCTCATACAAATGTCTATAGCTTCAGAACGGTTTGACCTACAAAATAGTTTGCCCATTCTTTGGAAAGGGGAGACTCTCACAAACACAATGATGTTCTCAGTTTTGCTCTACGACCCCCACAAGTGTCAAGGGACTCGTCTGAAGGTAACCTATGTCCCGGTAAAAGGACAGGTTTTTAACCAAGGAAGAAATTAATACATGTTGTGCGATGCTGAACCCACTAGTGCAGAGCACAATGGATTAGCAGTCCATTACCTTAATCACTTGTCCACCTGGTCCTGCGCTCCAGTGGTAGCAGTCGCCCCTCCAACCAGTTGCCCAAGATCCACCTGTCTCACATTGTTAAAGGCTCTTCAGGGATTTGAACCCGGGACCTCTCGCACCCAAAGCAAGAATCATACCCCTAGACCAACGAGCCATTTATTTCAAGACATTGTTTTGCAGTCGCCAGCAATGACGGTGAGAATATGCATTGACAGGTCGATGTTGCCAGGCCACAGTGGATCACGTGAGTGTTGGTGGTATACTTGTGAGCATAGCTATCTTCCAAGCAGTTGACCAGGTTTCAGTTCAAATACTCTGTAATTCATCTCCTGAGTCTTTCAGATTCAATCTTCATTAGCTGTAACAGCAAGAAACAAATGAAGAAAGAGCTAAATGTAGATTTTAACAATTAAAAAGTAGACATCAAAATCAATTGGATCTCATTTCATTTGATCCGATTGACGCACCGGTATGTGAATAAAAAAACAAAAAAACATTGGAATCTCTCAGTTTTAAATTAGAAATGTCACACATTTTGCACTGGATGCTTCTCAGTCCTACCATAACTGCTGATGTTACACCTCTGCATTTTTGGTGAAATGTGGCAGAGCGAGAGCAATGTTTGTCAAAACATGACACATCCCTAAAATCTGTATTCTCATACAAATGTCTATAGCTTCAGAACGGTTTGACCTACAAATAGTTTGCCCATTCTTTGGAAAGGGGAGACTCTCACAAACACAATGCTGTTCTCAGTTTTGCTCTACGACCCCCACAAGTGTCAAGGGACTCGTCTGAAGGTAACCTATGTCCCGGTAAAAGGACAGGTTTTTTAACCAAGGAAGAAATTAATACATGTTGTGCGATGCTGAACCCACTAGTGCAGAGCACAATGGATTAGCAGTCCATTAACTTATTCACTTGTCCACCTGGTCCTGCGCTCCAGTAGTAGCAGTCGCCCCTCCAACCAGTTGCCCAAGATCCGCCTGTCTCACATTGTTAAAGGCTCTTCAGGGATTTGAACCCGGGACCTCTCGCACCCAAAGCAAGAATCATACCCCTAGACCAACGAGCCATTTATTTCAAGACATTGTTTTGCAGTCGCCAGCAATGACGGTGAGAATATGCATTGACAGGTCGATGTTGCCAGGCCACAGTGGATCACGTGAGTGTTGGTGGTATACTTGTGAGCATAGCTATCTTCCAAGCAGTTGACCAGGTTTCAGTTCAAATACTCTGTAATTCATCTCCTGAGTCTTTCAGATTCAATCTTCATTAGCTGTAACAGCAAGAAACAAATGAAGAAAGAGCTAAATGTAGATTTTAACAATTAAAAAGTAGACATCAAAATCAATTGGATTTCATTTGATCCGATTGACGCACCGGTATGTGAATAAAAAAACAAAAAAACATTGGAATCTCTCAGTTTTAAATTAGAAATGTCACACATTTTGCACTGGATGCTTCTCAGTCCTACCATAACTGCTGATGTTACACCTCTGCATTTTTGGTGAAATGTGGCAGAGCGAGAGCAATGTTTGTCAAAACATGACACATCCCTAAAATCTGTATTCTCATACAAATGTCTATAGCTTCAGAACGGTTTGACCTACAAAATAGTTTGCCCATTCTTTGGAAAGGGGAGACTCTCACAAACACAATGATGTTCTCAGTTTTGCTCTACGACCCCCACAAGTGTCAAGGGACTCGTCTGAAGGTAACCTATGTCCCGGTAAAAGGACAGGTTTTTTAACCAAGGAAGAAATTAATACATGTTGTGCGATGCTGAACCCACTAGTGCAGAGCACAATGGATTAGCAGTCCATTAACTTAATCACTTGTCCACCTGGTCCTGCGCTCCAGTGGTAGCAGTCGCCCCTCCAACCAGTTGCCCAAGATCCGCCTGTCTCACATTGTTAAAGGCTCTTCAAAAGGGCTCGTCCGGGATTTGAACCGGGACCTCTCACACCCAAAGCTAGAATCATACCCCTAGACCAACGAGCCATTTATTTCAAGACATTGTTTTGCAGTCGCCAGCAATGACGGTGAGAATATGCATTGACAGGTCGATGTTGCCAGGCCACAGTGGATCACGTGAGTGTTGGTGGTATACTTGTGAGCATAGCTATCTTCCAAGCAGTTGACCAGGTTTCAGTTCAAATACTCTGTAATTCATCTCCTGAGTCTTTCAGATTCAATCTTCATTAGCTGTAACAGCAAGAAACAAATGAAGAAAGAGCTAAATGTAGATTTTAACAATTAAAAAGTAGACATCAAAATCAATTGGATCTCATTTCATTTGATCCGATTGACGCACCGGTATGTGAATAAAAAAACAAAAAAACATTGGAATCTCTCAGTTTTAAATTAGAAATGTCACACATTTTGCACTGGATGCTTCTCAGTCCTACCATAACTGCTGATGTTACACCTCTGCATTTTTGGTGAAATGTGGCAGAGCGAGAGCAATGTTTGTCAAAACATGACACATCCCTAAAATCTGTATTCTCATACAAATGTCTATAGCTTCAGAACGGTTTGACCTACAAAATAGTTTTGCCCATTCTTCGGAAAGGGGAGACTCTCACAAACACAATGCTGTTCTCAGTTTTGCTCTACGACCCCCACAAGTGTCAAGGGACTCGTCTGAAGGTAACCTATGTCCCGGTAAAAGGACAGGTTTTTTAACCAAGGAAGAAATTAATACATGTTGTGCGATGCTGAACCCACTAGTGCAGAGCACAATGGATTAGCAGTCCATTACCTTAATCACTTGTCCACCTGGTCCTGCGCTCCAGTGGTAGCAGTCGCCCCTCCAACCAGTTGCCCAACCAGTTGCCTGTCTCACATTGTTAAAGGCTCTTCAAAAGGGCTCGTCCAGGATTTGAACCCGGGACCTCTCGCACCCAAAGCGAGAATCATACCCCTAGACCAACGAGCCATTTATTTCAAGACATTGTTTTGCAGTCACCAGCAATGACGGTGAGAATATGCATTGACAGGTCGATGTTGCCAGGCCACAGTGGATCACTTGAGTGTTGGTGGTATACTTGTGAGCATAGCTATCTTCCAAGCAGTTGACCAGGTTTCAGTTCAAATACTCTGTAATTCATCTGCTGAGTCTTTCAGATTCAATCTTCATTAGCTGTAACAGCAAGAAACAAATGAAGAAAGAACTAAATGTAGATTTTAACAATTAAAAAGTAGACATCAAAATCAATTGGATCTCATTTCATTTGATCCGATTGACGCACCGGTATGTGAATAAAAAAACAAAAAAACATTGGAATCTCTCAGTTTTAAATTAGAAATGTCACACATTTTGCACTGGATGCTTCTCAGTCCTACCATAACTGCTGATGTTACACCTCTGCATTTTTGGTGAAATGTGGCAGAGCGAGAGCAATGTTTGTCAAAACATGACACATCCCTAAAATCTGTATTCTCATACAAATGTCTATAGCTTCAGAACGGTTTGACCTACAAAATAGTTTGCCCATTCTTTGGAAAGGGGAGACTCTCACAAACACAATGCTGTTCTCAGTTTTGCTCTACGACCCCCACAAGTGTCAAGGGACTCGTCTGAAGGTAACCTATGTCCCGGTAAAAGGACAGGTTTTTTAACCAAGGAAGAAATTAATACATGTTGTGCGATGCTGAACCCACTAGTGCAGAGCACAATGGATTAGCAGTCCATTAACTTAATCACTTGTCCACCTGGTCCTGCGCTCCAGTGGTAGCAGTCGCCCCTCCAACCAGTTGCCCAAGATCCGCCTGTCTCACATTGTTAAAGGCTCTTCAAAAGGGCTCGTCCGGGATTTGAACCCGGGACCTCTCACACCCAAAGCTAGAATCATACCCCTAGACCAACGAGCCATTTATTTCAAGACATTGTTTTGCAGTCACCAGCAATGACGGTGAGAATATGCATTGACAGGTCGATGTTGCCAGGCCACAGTGGATCACGTGAGTGTTGGTGGTATACTTGTGAGCATAGCTATCTTCCAAGCAGTTGACCAGGTTTCAGTTCAAATACTCTGTAATTCATCTCCTGAGTCTTTCAGATTCAATCTTCATTAGCTGTAACAGCAAGAAACAAATGAAGAAAGAACTAAATGTAGATTTTAACAATTAAAAAGTAGACATCAAAATCAATTGGATCTCATTTCATTTGATCCGATTGACGCACCGGTATGTGAATAAAAAAATAAAAAAACATTGGAATCTCTCAGTTTTAAATTAGAAATGTCACACATTTTGCACTGGATGCTTCTCAGTCCTACCATAACTGCTGATGTTACACCTCTGCATTTTTGGTGAAATGTGGCAGAGCGAGAGCAATGTTTGTCAAAACATGACACATCCCTAAAATCTGTATTCTCATGCTAATGTCTATAGCTTCAGAACGGTTTGACCTACAAAATAGTTTGCCCATTCTTTGGAAAGGGGAGACTCTCACAAACACAATGCTGTTCTCAGTTTTGCTCTACGACCCCCACAAGTGTCAAGGGACTCGTCTGAAGGTAACCTATGTCCCGGTAAAAGGACAGGTTTTTTAACCAAGGAAGAAATTAATACATGTTGTGCGATGCTGAACCCACTAGTGCAGAGCACAATGGATTAGCAGTCCATTACCTTAATCACTTGTCCACCTGGTCCTGCGCTCCAGTGGTAGCAGTCGCCCCTCCAACCAGTTGCCCAAGATCCGCCTGTCTCACATTGTTAAAGGCTCTTCAGAAGGGCTCGTCCAAGGACTCTCACAAACACAATGCTGTTCTCAGTTTTGCTCTACGACCCCCACAAGTGTCAAGGGACTTGTCCCGGTAAAAGGACAGGTTTTTTAACCAAGGAAGAAATTAATACATGTTGTGCGATGCTGAACCCACTAGTGCAGAGCACAATGGATTAGCAGTCCATTACCTTAATCACTTGTCCACCGTGTCCTGCGCTCCAGTGGTAGCAGTCGCCCCTCCAACCAGATGCCCAACCAGTTGCCTGTCTCACATTGTTAAAGGCTCTTCAAAAGGGCTCGTCCAGGATTTGAACCCGGGACCTCTCGCACCCAAAGCAAGAATCATACCCCTAGACCAACGAGCCATTTATTTCAAGACATTGTTTTGCAGTCACCAGCAATGACGGTGAGAATATGCATTGACAGGTCGATGTTGCCAGGCCACAGTGGATCACGTGAGTGTTGGTGGTATACTTGTGAGCATAGCTATCTTCCAAGCAGTTGACCAGGTTTCAGTTCAAATACTCTGTAATTCATCTGCTGAGTCTTTCAGATTCAATCTTCATTAGCTGTAACAGCAAGGAACAAATGAAGAAAGAACTAAATGTAGATTTTAACAATTAAAAAGTAGACATCAAAATCAATTGGATCTCATTTCATTTGATCCGATTGACGCACCGGTATGTGAATAAAAAAATAAAAAAACATTGGAATCTCTCAGTTTTAAATTAGAAATGTCACACATTTTGCACTGGATGCTTCTCAGTCCTACCATAACTGCTGATGTTACACCTCTGCATTTTTGGTGAAATGTGGCAGAGCGAGAGCAATGTTTGTCAAAACATGACACATCCCTAAAATCTGTATTCTCATACTAATGTCTATAGCTTCAGAACGGTTTGACCTACAAAATAGTTTGCCCATTCTTCGGAAAGGGGAGACTCTCACAAACACAATGCTGTTCTCAGTTTTGCTCTACGACCCCCACAAGTGTCAAGGGACTCGTCTGAAGGTAACCTATGTCCCGGTAAAAGGACAGGTTTTTTAACCAAGGAAGAAATTAATACATGTTGTGCGATGCTGAACCCACTAGTGCAGAGCACAATGGATTAGCAGTCCATTACCTTAATCACTTGTCCACCTGGTCCTGCGCTCCAGTGGTAGCAGTCGCCCCTCCAACCAGTTGCCCAACCAGTTGCCTGTCTCACATTGTTAAAGGCTCTTCAAAAGGGCTCGTCCAGGATTTGAACCCGGGACCTCTCGCACCCAAAGCGAGAATCATACCCCTAGACCAACGAGCCATTTATTTCAAGACATTGTTTTGCAGTCACCAGCAATGACGGTGAGAATATGCATTGACAGGTCGATGTTGCCAGGCCACAGTGGATCACTTGAGTGTTGGTGGTATACTTGTGAGCATAGCTATCTTCCAAGCAGTTGACCAGGTTTCAGTTCAAATACTCTGTAATTCATCTGCTGAGTCTTTCAGATTCAATCTTCATTAGCTGTAACAGCAAGAAACAAATGAAGAAAGAACTAAATGTAGATTTTAACAATTAAAAAGTAGACATCAAAATCAATTGGATCTCATTTCATTTGATCCGATTGACGCACCGGTATGTGAATAAAAAAACAAAAAAACATTGGAATCTCTCAGTTTTAAATTAGAAATGTCACACATTTTGCACTGGATGCTTCTCAGTCCTACCATAACTGCTGATGTTACACCTCTGCATTTTTGGTGAAATGTGGCAGAGCGAGAGCAATGTTTGTCAAAACATGACACATCCCTAAAATCTGTATTCTCATACAAATGTCTATAGCTTCAGAACGGTTTGACCTACAAAATAGTTTGCCCATTCTTTGGAAAGGGGAGACTCTCACAAACACAATGATGTTCTCAGTTTTGCTCTACGACCCCCACAAGTGTCAAGGGACTCGTCTGAAGGTAACCTATGTCCCGGTAAAAGGACAGGTTTTTTAACCAAGGAAGAAATTAATACATGTTGTGCGATGCTGAACCCACTAGTGCAGAGCACAATGGATTAGCAGTCCATTAACTTAATCACTTGTCCACCTGGTCCTGCGCTCCAGTGGTAGCAGTCGCCCCTCCAACCAGTTGCCCAAGATCCGCCTGTCTCACATTGTTAAAGGCTCTTCAAAAGGGCTCGTCCGGGATTTGAACCCGGGACCTCTCACACCCAAAGCTAGAATCATACCCCTAGACCAACGAGCCATTTATTTCAAGACATTGTTTTGCAGTCACCAGCAATGACGGTGAGAATATGCATTGACAGGTCGATGTTGCCAGGCCACAGTGGATCACGTGAGTGTTGGTGGTATACTTGTGAGCATAGCTATCTTCCAAGCAGTTGACCAGGTTTCAGTTCAAATACTCTGTAATTCATCTCCTGAGTCTTTCAGATTCAATCTTCATTAGCTGTAACAGCAAGAAACAAATGAAGAAAGAACTAAATGTAGATTTTAACAATTAAAAAGTAGACATCAAAATCAATTGGATCTCATTTCATTTGATCCGATTGACGCACCGGTATGTGAATAAAAAAATAAAAAAACATTGGAATCTCTCAGTTTTAAATTAGAAATGTCACACATTTTGCACTGGATGCTTCTCAGTCCTACCATAACTGCTGATGTTACACCTCTGCATTTTTGGTGAAATGTGGCAGAGCGAGAGCAATGTTTGTCAAAACATGACACATCCCTAAAATCTGTATTCTCATACTAATGTCTATAGCTTCAGAACGGTTTGACCTACAAAATAGTTTGCCCATTCTTTGGAAAGGGGAGACTCTCACAAACACAATGCTGTTCTCAGTTTTGCTCTACGACCCCCACAAGTGTCAAGGGACTCGTCTGAAGGTAACCTATGTCCCGGTAAAAGGACAGGTTTTTTAACCAAGGAAGAAATTAATACATGTTGTGCGATGCTGAACCCACTAGTGCAGAGCACAATGGATTAGCAGTCCATTACCTTAATCACTTGTCCACCTGGTCCTGCGCTCCAGTGGTAGCAGTCGCCCCTCCAACCAGTTGCCCAACCAGTTGCCTGTCTCACATTGTTAAAGGCTCTTCAAAAGGGCTCGTCCAGGATTTGAACCCGGGACCTCTCGCACCCAAATCGAGAATCATACCCCTAGACCAACGAGCCATTTATTTCAAGACATTGTTTTGCAGTCACCAGCAATGACGGTGAGAATATGCATTGACAGGTCGATGTTGCCAGGCCACAGTGGATCACGTGAGTGTTGGTGGTATACTTGTGAGCATAGCTATCTTCCAAGCAGTTGACCAGGTTTCAGTTCAAATACTCTGTAATTCATCTGCTGAGTCTTTCAGATTCAATCTTCATTAGCTGTAACAGCAAGGAACAAATGAAGAAAGAACTAAATGTAGATTTTAACAATTAAAAAGTAGACATCAAAATCAATTGGATCTCATTTCATTTGATCCGATTGACGCACCGGTATGTGAATAAAAAAACAAAAAAACATTGGAATCTCTCAGTTTTAAATTAGAAATGTCACACATTTTGCACTGGATGCTTCTCAGTCCTACCATAACTGCTGATGTTACACCTCTGCATTTTTGGTGAAATGTGGCAGAGCGAGAGCAATGTTTGTCAAAACATGACACATCCCTAAAATCTGTATTCTCATACAAATGTCTATAGCTTCAGAACGGTTTGACCTACAAAATAGTTTGCCCATTCTTTGGAAAGGGGAGACTCTCACAAACACAATGCTGTTCTCAGTTTTGCTCTACGACCCCCACAAGTGTCAAGGGACTCGTCTGAAGGTAACCTATGTCCCGGTAAAAGGACAGGTTTTTTAACCAAGGAAGAAATTAATACATGTTGTGCGATGCTGAACCCACTAGTGCAGAGCACAACGGATTAGCAGTCCATTACCTTAATCACTTGTCCACCTGGTCCTGCGCTCCAGTGGTAGCAGTCGCCCCTCCAACCAGTTGCCCAAGATCCGCCTGTCTCACATTGTTAAAGGCTCTTCAAAAGGGCTCATCCGGGATTTGAACCCGGGACCTCTCGCACCCAAAGCAAGAATCATACCCCTAGACCAACGAGCCATTTATTTCAAGACATTGTTTTGCAGTCACCAGCAATGACGGTGAGAATATGCATTGACAGGTCGATGTTGCCAGGCCACAGTGGATCACGTGAGTGTTGGTGGTATACTTGTGAGCATAGCTATCTTCCAAGCAGTTGACCAGGTTTCAGTTCAAATACTCTGTAATTCATCTGCTGAGTCTTTCAGATTCAATCTTCATTAGCTGTAACAGCAAGAAACAAATGAAGAAAGAACTAAATGTAGATTTTAACAATTAAAAAGTAGACATCAAAATCAATTGGATCTCATTTCATTTGATCCGATTGACGCACCGGTATGTGAATAAAAAAACATTGGAATCTCTCAGTTTTAAATTAGAAATGTCACACATTTTGCACTGGATGCTTCTCAGTCCTACCATAACTGCTGATGTTACACCTCTGCATTTTTGGTGAAATGTGGCAGAGCGAGAGCAATGTTTGTCAAAACATGACACATCCCTAAAATCTGTCTTCTCATACAAATGTCTATAGCTTCAGAACGGTTTGACCTACAAAATAGTTTACCCATTCTTTGGAAAGGGGAGACTCTCACAAACACAATGCTGTTCTCAGTTTTGCTCTACGACCCCCACAAGTGTCAAGGGACTTGTCCCGGTAAAAGGACAGGTTTTTTAACCAAGGAAGAAATTAATACATGTTGTGCGATGCTGAACCCACTAGTGCAGAGCACAATGGATTAGCAGTCCATTACCTTAATCACTTGTCCACCTGGTCCTGCGCTCCAGTGGTAGCAGTCGCCCCTCCAACCAGTTGCCCAAGATCCGCCTGTCTCACATTGTTAAAGGCTCTTCAAAAGGGCTCGTCCGGGATTTGAACCCGGGACCTCTCGCACCCAAAGCGAGAATCATACCCCTAGACCAACGAGCCATTTATTTCAAGATATTGTTTTGCAGTCGCCAGCAATGACGGTGAGAATATGCATTGACAGGTCGATGTTGCCAGGCCACAGTGGATCACGTGAGTGTTGGTGGTATACTTGTGAGCATAGCTATCTTCCAAGCAGTTGACCAGGTTTCAGTTCAAATACTCTGTAATTCATCTCCTGAGTCTTTCAGATTCAATCTTCATTAGCTGTAACAGCAAGAAACAAATGAAGAAAGAGCTAAATGTAGATTTTAACAATTAAAAAGTAGACATCAAAATCAATTGGATCTCATTTCATTTGATCCGATTGACGCACCGGTATGTGAATAAAAAAACAAAAAAACATTGGAATCTCTCAGTTTTAAATTAGAAATGTCACACATTTTGCACTGGATGCTTCTCAGTCCTACCATAACTGCTGATGTTACACCTCTGCATTTTTGGTGAAATGTGGCAGAGCGAGAGCAATGTTTGTCAAAACATGACACATCCCTAAAATCTGTCTTCTCATACAAATGTCTATAGCTTCAGAACGGTTTGACCTACAAAATAGTTTGCCCATTCTTTGGAAAGGGGAGACTCTCACAAACACAATGCTGTTCTCAGTTTTGCTCTACGACCCCCACAAGTGTCAAGGGACTTGTCCCGGTAAAAGGACAGGTTTTTTAACCAAGGAAGAAATTAATACATGTTGTGCGATGCTGAACCCACTAGTGCAGAGCACAATGGATTAGCAGTCCATTACCTTAATCACTTGTCCACCTGGTCCTGCGCTCCAGTGGTAGCAGTCGCCCCTCCAACCAGTTGCCCAAGATCCGCCTGTCTCACATTGTTAAAGGCTCTTCAAAAGGGCTCGTCCGGGATTTGAACCCGGGACCTCTCGCACCCAAAGCGAGAATCATACCCCTAGACCAACTAGCCATTTATTTCAAGATATTGTTTTGCAGTCGCCAGCAATGACGGTGAGAATATGCATTGACAGGTCGATGTTGCCAGGCCACAGTGGATCACGTGAGTGTTGGTGGTATACTTGTGAGCATAGCTATCTTCCAAGCAGTTGACCAGGTTTCAGTTCAAATACTCTGTAATTCATCTCCTGAGTCTTTCAGATTCAATCTTCATTAGCTGTAACAGCAAGAAACAAATGAAGAAAGAGCTAAATGTAGATTTTAACAATTAAAAAGTAGACATCAAAATCAATTGGATCTCATTTCATTTGATCCGATTGACGCACCGGTATGTGAATAAAAAAACAAAAAAACTTTGGAATCTCTCAGTTTTAAATTAGAAATGTCACACATTTTGCACTGGATGCTTCTCAGTCCTACCATAACTGCTGATGTTACACCTCTGCATTTTTGGTGAAATGTGGCAGAGCGAGAGCAATGTTTGTCAAAACATGACACATCCCTAAAATCTGTCTTCTCATACAAATGTCTATAGCTTCAGAACGGTTTGACCTACAAAATAGTTTGCCCATTCTTTGGAAAGGGGAGACTCTCACAAACACAATGCTGTTCTCAGTTTTGCTCTACGACCCCCACAAGTGTCAAGGGACTTGTCCCGGTAAAAGGACAGGTTTTTTAACCAAGGAAGAAATTAATACATGTTGTGCGATGCTGAACCCACTAGTGCAGAGCACAATGGATTAGCAGTCCATTACCTTAATCACTTGTCCACCTGGTCCTGCACTCCAGTGGTAGCAGTCGCCCCTCCAACCAGTTGCCCAAGATCCGCCTGTCTCACATTGTTAAAGGCTCTTCAAAAGGGCTAGTCCGGGATTTGAACCCGGGACCTCTCGCACCCAAAGCGAGAATCATACCCCTAGACCAACGAGCCATTTATTTCAAGACATTGTTTTGCAGTCGCCAGCAATGACAGTGAGAATATGCATTGACAGGTCGATGTTGCCAGGCCACAGTGGATCACGTGAGTGTTGGTGGTATACTTGTGAGCATAGCTATCTTCCAAGCAGTTGACCAGGTTTCAGTTCAAATACTCTGTAATTCATCTCCTGAGTCTTTCAGATTCAATCTTCATTAGCTGTAACAGCAAGAAACAAATGAAGAAAGAGCTAAATGTAGATTTTAACAATTAAAAAGTAGACATCAAAATCAATTGGATCTCATTTCATTTGATCCGATTGACGCACCGGTATGTGAATAAAAAAACAAAAAAACATTGGAATCTCTCAGTTTTAAATTAGAAATGTCACACATTTTGCACTGGATGCTTCTCAGTCCTACCATAACTGCTGATGTTACACCTCTGCATTTTTGGTGAAATGTGGCAGAGCGAGAGCAATGTTTGTCAAAACATGACACATCCCTAAAATCTGTCTTCTCATACAAATGTCTATAGCTTCAGAACGGTTTGACCTACAAAATAGTTTGCCCATTCTTTGGAAAGGGGAGACTCTCACAAACACAATGCTGTTCTCAGTTTTGCTCTACGACCCCCACAGGTGTCAAGGGACTCGTCTGAAGGTAACCTATGTCCCGGTAAAAGGACAGGTTTTTTAACCAAGGAAGAAATTAATACATGTTGTGCGATGCTGAACCCACTAGTGCAGAGCACAATGGATTAGCAGTCCATTACCTTAATCACTTGTCCACCTGGTCCTGCGCTCCAGTGGTAGCAGTCGCCCCTCCAACCAGTTGCCCAAGATCCGCCTGTCTCACATTGTTAAAGGCTCTTCAAAAGGGCTCGTCCGGGATTTGAACCCGGGACCTCTCGCACCCAAAGCGAGAATCATACCCCTAGACCAAAGAGCCATTTATTTCAAGACATTGTTTTGCAGTCGCCAGCAATGACGGTGAGAATATGCATTGACAGGTCGATGTTGCCAGGCCACAGTGGATCACGTGAGTGTTGGTGGTATACTTGTGAGCATAGCTATCTTCCAAGCAGTTGACCAGGTTTCAGTTCAAATACTCTGTAATTCATCTCCTGAGTCTTTCAGATTCAATCTTCATTAGCTGTAACAGCAAGAAACAAATGAAGAAAGAACTAAATGTAGATTTTAACAATTAAAAAGTAGACATCAAAATCAATTGGATCTCATTTCATTTGATCCGATTGACGCACCGGTATGTGAATAAAAAAACAAAAAAACATTGGAATCTCTCAGTTTTAAATTAGAAATGTCACACATTTTGCACTGGATGCTTCTCAGTCCTACCATAACTGCTGATGTTACACCTCTGCATTTTTGGTGAAATGTGGCAGAGCGAGAGCAATGTTTGTCAAAACATGACACATCCCTAAAATCTGTCTTCTCATACAAATGTCTATAGCTTCAGAACGGTTTGACCTACAAAATAGTTTTCCCATTCTTTGGAAAGGGGAGACTCTCACAAACACAATGCTGTTCGCAGTTTTGCTCTACGACCCCCACAAGTGTCAAGGGACTCGTCTGAAGGTAACCTATGTCCCGGTAAAAGGACAGGTTTTTTAACCAAGGAAGAAATTAATACATGTTGTGCGATGCTGAACCCACTAGTGCAGAGCACAATGGATTAGCAGTCCATTGCCTTAATCACTTGTCCACCTGGTCCTGCGCTCCAGTGGTAGCAGTCGCCCCTCCAACCAGTTGCCCAAGATCCGCCTGTCTCACATTGTTAAAGGCTCTTCAAAAGGGCTCGTCCGGGATTTGAACCCGGGACCTCTCGCACCCAAAGCGAGAATCATACCCCTAGACCAAAGAGCCATTTATTTCAAGACCTTGTTTTGCAGTCGCCAGCAATGACGGTGAGAATATGCATTGACAGGTCGATGTTGCCAGGCCACAGTGGATCACGTGAGTGTTGGTGGTATACTTGTGAGCATAGCTATCTTCCAAGCAGTTGACCAGGTTTCAGTTCAAATACTCTGTAATTCATCTCCTGAGTCTTTCAGATTCAATCTTCATTAGCTGTAACAGCAAGAAACAAATGAAGAAAGAACTAAATGTAGATTTTAACAATTAAAAAGTAGACATCAAAATCAATTGGATCTCATTTCATTTGATCCGATTGACGCACCGGTATGTGAATAAAAAAACAAAAAAACATTGGAATCTCTCAGTTTTAAATTAGAAATGTCACACATTTTGCACTGGATGCTTCTCAGTCCTACCATAACTGCTGATGTTACACCTCTGCATTTTTGGTGAAATGTGGCAGAGCGAGAGCAATGTTTGTCAAAACATGACACATCCCTAAAATCTGTCTTCTCATACAAATGTCTATAGCTTCAGAACGGTTTGACCTACAAAATAGTTTGCCCATTCTTTGGAAAGGGGAGACTCTCACAAACACAATGCTGTTCGCAGTTTTGCTCTACGACCCCCACAAGTGTCAAGGGACTCGTCTGAAGGTAACCTATGTCCCGGTAAAAGGACAGGTTTTTTAACCAAGGAAGAAATTAATACATGTTGTGCGATGCTGAACCCACTAGTGCAGAGCACAATGGATTAGCAGTCCATTGCCTTAATCACTTGTCCACCTGGTCCTGCGCTCCAGTGGTAGCAGTCGCCCCTCCAACCAGTTGCCCAAGATCCGCCTGTCTCACATTGTTAAAGGCTCTTCAAAAGGGCTCGTCCGGGATTTGAACCCGGGACCTCTCGCACCCAAAGCGAGAATCATACCCCTAGACCAAAGAGCCATTTATTTCAAGACCTTGTTTTGCAGTCGCCAGCAATGACGGTGAGAATATGCATTGACAGGTCGATGTTGCCAGGCCACAGTGGATCACGTGAGTGTTGGTGGTATACTTGTGAGCATAGCTATCTTCCAAGCAGTTGACCAGGTTTCAGTTCAAATACTCTGTAATTCATCTCCTGAGTCTTTCAGATTCAATCTTCATTAGCTGTAACAGCAAGAAACAAATGAAGAAAGAACTAAATGTAGATTTTAACAATTAAAAAGTAGACATCAAAATCAATTGGATCTCATTTCATTTGATCCGATTGACGCACCGGTATGTGAATAAAAAAACAAAAAAACATTGGAATCTCTCAGTTTTAAATTAGAAATATCACACATTTTGCACTGGATGCTTCTCAGTCCTACCATAACTGCTGATGTTACACCTCTGCATTTTTGGTGAAATGTGGCAGAGCGAGAGCAATGTTTGTCAAAACATGACACATCCCTAAAATCTGTCTTCTCATACAAATGTCTATAGCTTCAGAACGGTTTGACCTACAAAATAGTTTTCCCATTCTTTGGAAAGGGGAGACTCTCACAAACACAATGCTGTTCGCAGTTTTGCTCTACGACCCCCACAAGTGTCAAGGGACTCGTCTGAAGGTAACCTATGTCCCGGTAAAAGGACAGGTTTTTTAACCAAGGAAGAAATTAATACATGTTGTGCGATGCTGAACCCACTAGTGAAGAGCACAATGGATTAGCAGTCAATTGCCTTAATCACTTGTCCACCTGGTCCTGCGCTCCAGTGGTAGCAGTCGCCCCTCCAACCAGTTGCCCAAGATCCGCCTGTCTCACATTGTTAAAGGCTCTTCAAAAGGGCTCGTCCGGGATTTGAACCCGGGACCTCTCGCACCCAAAGCGAGAATCATACCCCTAGACCAAAGAGCCATTTATTTCAAGACCTTGTTTTGCAGTCGCCAGCAATGACGGTGAGAATATGCATTGACAGGTCGATGTTGCCAGGCCACAGTGGATCACGTGAGTGTTGGTGGTATACTTGTGAGCATAGCTATCTTCCAAGCAGTTGACCAGGTTTCAGTTCAAATACTCTGTAATTCATCTCCTGAGTCTTTCAGATTCAATCTTCATTAGCTGTAACAGCAAGAAACAAATGAAGAAAGAACTAAATGTAGATTTTAACAATTAAAAAGTAGACATCAAAATCAATTGGATCTCATTTCATTTGATCCGATTGACGCACCGGTATGTGAATAAAAAAACAAAAAAACATTGGAATCTCTCAGTTTTAAATTAGAAATATCACACATTTTGCACTGGATGCTTCTCAGTCCTACCATAACTGCTGATGTTACACCTCTGCATTTTTGGTGAAATGTGGCAGAGCGAGAGCAATGTTTGTCAAAACATGACACATCCCTAAAATCTGTCTTCTCATACAAATGTCTATAGCTTCAGAACGGTTTGACCTACAAAATAGTTTTCCCATTCTTTGGAAAGGGGAGACTCTTATTTCAAGACATTGTTTTGCAGTCGCCAGCAATGACGGTGAGAATATGCATTGACAGGTCGATGTTGACAGGCCACAGTGGATCACGTGAGTGTTGGTGGTATACTTGTGAGCATAGCTATCTTCCAAGCAGTTGACCAGGTTTCAGTTCAAATACTCTGTAATTCATCTGCTGAGTCTTTCAGATTCAATCTTCATTAGCTGTAACAGCAAGAAACAAATGAAGAAAGAGCTAAATGTAGATTTTAACAATTAAAAAGTAGACATCAAAATCAATTGGATCTCATTTCATTTGATCCGATTGACGCACCGGTATGTGAATAAAAAAACAAAAAAACATTGGAATCTCTCAGTTTTAAATTAGAAATGTCACACATTTTGCACTGGATGCTTCTCAGTCCTACCATAACTGCTGATGTTACACCTCTGCATTTTTGGTGAAATGTGGCAGAGCGAGAGCAATGTTTGTCAAAACATGACACATCCCTAAAATCTGTCTTCTCATACAAATGTCTATAGCTTCAGAACGGTTTGACCTACAAAATAGTTTGCCCATTCTTTGGAAAGGGGAGACTCTCACAAACACAATGCTGTTCGCAGTTTTGCTCTACGACCCCCACAAGTGTCAAGGGACTCGTCTGAAGGTAACCTATGTCCCGGTAAAAGGACAGGTTTTTTAACCAAGGAAGAAATTAATACATGTTGTGCGATGCTGAACCCACTAGTGCCGAGCACAATGGATTAGCAGTCCATTGCCTTAATCACTTGTCCACCTGGTCCTGCGCTCCAGTGGTAGCAGTCGCCCCTCCAACCAGTTGCCCAAGATCCGCCTGTCTCACATTGTTAAAGGCTCTTCAAAAGGGCTCGTCCGGGATTTGAACCCGGGACCTCTCGCACCCAAAGCGAGAATCATACCCCTAGACCAAAGAGCCATTTATTTCAAGACATTGTTTTGCAGTCGCCAGCAATGACGGTGAGAATGTGCATTGACAGGTCGATGTTGCCAGGCCACAGCGGATCACGTGAGTGTTGGTGGTATACTTGTTAGCATAGCTATCTTCCAAGCAGTTGACCAGGTTTCAGTTCAAATACTCTGTAATTCATCTCCTGAGTCTTTCAGATTCAATCTTCATTAGCTGTAACAGCAAGAAACAAATGAAGAAAGAGCTAAATGTAGATTTTAACAATTAAAAAGTAGACATCAAAATCAATTGGATCTAATTTCATTTGATCCGATTGACGCACCGGTATGTGAATAAAAAAACAAAAAAACATTGGAATCTCTCAGTTTTAAATTAGAAATGTCACACATTTTGCACTGGATGCTTCTCAGTCCTACCATAACTGCTGATGTTACACCTCTGCATTTTTGGTGAAATGTGGCAGAGCGAGAGCAATGTTTGTCAAAACATGACACATCCCTAAAATCTGTCTTCTCATACAAATGTCTATAGCTTCAGAACGGTTTGACCTACAAAATAGTTTGCCCATTCTTTGGAAAGGGGAGACTCTCACAAACACAATGCTGTTCTCAGTTTTGCTCTACGACCCCCACAAGTGTCAAGGGACTTGTCTGAAGGTAACCTATGTCCCGGTAAAAGGACAGGTTTTTTAACCAAGGAAGAAATTAATACATGTTGTGCGATGCTGAACCCACTAGTGCAGAGCACAATGGATTAGCAATCCATTACCTTAATCACTTGTCCACCTGGTCCTGCGCTCCAGTGGTAGCAGTCGCCCCTCCAACCAGTTGCCCAAGATCCGCCTGTCTCACATTGTTAAAGGCTCTTCAAAAGGGCTCGTCCGGGATTTGAACCCGGGACCTCTCGCACCCAAAGCGAGAATCATACCCCGAGACCAACGAGCCATTTATTTCAAGGCATTGTTTTGCCGTCTCCAGCAATGACGGTGAGAATATGCATTGACAGGTCGATGTTGCCAGGCCACAGTGGATCACGTGAGTGTTGGTGGTATACTTGTTAGCATAGCTATCTTCCAAGCAGTTGACCAGGTTTCAGTTCAAATACTCTGTAATTCATCTGCTGAGTCTTTCAGATTCAATCTTCATTAGCTGTAACAGCAAGAAACAAATGAAGAAAGAGCTAAATGTAGATTTTAACAATTAAAAAGTAGACATCAAAATCAATTGGATCTAATTTCATTTGATCCGATTGACGCACCGGTATGTGAATAAAAAAACAAAAAAACATTGGAATCTCTCAGTTTTAAATTAGAAATGTCACACATTTTGCACTGGATGCTTCTCAGTCCTACCATAACTGCTGATGTTACACCTCTGCATTTTTGGTGAAATGTGGCAGAGCGAGAGCAATGTTTGTCAAAACATGACACATCCCTAAAATCTGTCTTCTCATACAAATGTCTATAGCTTCAGAACGGTTTGACCTACAAAATAGTTTGCCCATTCTTTGGAAAGGGGAGACTCTCACAAACACAATGCTGTTCTCAGTTTTGCTCTACGACCCCCACAAGTGTCAAGGGACTTGTCTGAAGGTAACCTATGTCCCGGTAAAAGGACAGGTTTTTTAACCAAGGAAGAAATTAATACATGTTGTGCGATGCTGAACCCACTAGTGCAGAGCACAATGGATTAGCAATCCATTACCTTAATCACTTGTCCACCTGGTCCTGCGCTCCAGTGGTAGCAGTCGCCCCTCCAACCAGTTGCCCAAGATCCGCCTGTCTCACATTGTTAAAGGCTCTTCAAAAGGGCTCGTCCGGGATTTGAACCCGGGACCTCTCGCACCCAAAGCGAGAATCATACCCCGAGACCAACGAGCCATTTATTTCAAGGCATTGTTTTGCCGTCTCCAGCAATGACGGTGAGAATATGCATTGACAGGTCGATGTTGCCAGGCCACAGTGGATCACGTGAGTGTTGGTGGTATACTTGTGAGCATAGCTATCTTCCAAGCAGTTGACCAGGTTTCAGTTCAAATACTCTGTAATTCATCTGCTGAGTCTTTCAGATTCAATCTTCATTAGCTGTAACAGCAAGAAACAAATGAAGAAAGAGCTAAATGTAGATTTTAACAATTAAAAAGTAGACATCAAAATCAATTGGATCTCATTTCATTTGATCCGATTGACGCACCGGTATGTGAATAAAAAAACAAAAAAACATTGGAATCTCTCAGTTTTAAATTAGAAATGTCACACATTTTGCACTGGATGCTTCTCAGTCCTACCATAACTGCTGATGTTACACCTCTGCATTTTTGGTGAAATGTGGCAGAGCGAGAGCAATGTTTGTCAAAACATGACACATCCCTAAAATCTGTCTTCTCATACAAATGTCTATAGCTTCAGAACGGTTTGACCTACAAAATAGTTTTCCCATTCTTTGGAAAGGGGAGACTCTCACAAACACAATGCTGTTCTCAGTTTTGCTCTACGACCCCCACAAGTGTCAAGGGACTCGTCTGAAGGTAACCTATGTCCCGGTAAAAGGACAGGTTTTTTAACCAAGGAAGAAATTAATACATGTTGTGCGATGCTGAACCCACTAGTGCAGAGCACAATGGATTAGCAGTCCATTGCCTTAATCACTTGTCCACCTGGTCCTGCGCTCCAGTGGTAGCAGTCGCCCCTCCAACCAGTTGCCCAAGATCCGCCTGTCTCACATTGTTAAAGGCTCTTCAAAAGGGCTCGTCCGGGATTTGAAACCGGGACCTCTCGCACCCTAAGCGAGAATCATACCCCTAGACCAAAGAGCCATTTATTTCAAGACCTTGTTTTGCAGTCGCCAGCAATGACGGTGAGAATATGCATTGACAGGTCGATGTTGCCAGGCCACAGTGGATCACGTGAGTGTTGGTGGTATACTTGTTAGCATAGCTATCTTCCAAGCAGTTGACCAGGTTTCAGTTCAAATACTCTGTAATTCATCTCCTGAGTCTTTCAGATTCAATCTTCATTAGCTGTAACAGCAAGAAACAAATGAAGAAAGAGCTAAATGTAGATTTTAACAATTAAAAAGTAGACATCAAAATCAATTGGATCTAATTTCATTTGATCCGATTGACGCACCGGTATGTGAATAAAAAAACAAAAAAACATTGGAATCTCTCAGTTTTAAATTAGAAATGTCACACATTTTGCACTGGATGCTTCTCAGTCCTACCATAACTGCTGATGTTACACCTCTGCATTTTTGGTGAAATGTGGCAGAGCGAGAGCAATGTTTGTCAAAACATGACACATCCCTAAAATCTGTCTTCTCATACAAATGTCTATAGCTTCAGAACGGTTTGACCTACAAAATAGTTTGCCCATTCTTTGGAAAGGGGAGACTCTCACAAACACAATGCTGTTCTCAGTTTTGCTCTACGACCCCCACAAGTGTCAAGGGACTCGTCTGAAGGTAACCTATGTCCCGGTAAAAGGACAGGTTTTTTAACCAAGGAAGAAATTAATACATGTTGTGCGATGCTGAACCCACTAGTGCAGAGCACAATGGATTAGCAGTCCATTGCCTTAATCACTTGTCCACCTGGTCCTGCGCTCCAGTGGTAGCAGTCGCCCCTCCAACCAGTTGCCCAAGATCCGCCTGTCTCACATTGTTAAAGGCTCTTCAAAAGGGCTCGTCCGGGATTTGAAACCGGGACCTCTCGCACCCTAAGCGAGAATCATACCCCTAGACCAAAGAGCCATTTATTTCAAGACCTTGTTTTGCAGTCGCCAGCAATGACGGTGAGAATATGCATTGACAGGTCGATGTTGCCAGGCCACAGTGGATCACGTGAGTGTTGGTGGTATACTTGTTAGCATAGCTATCTTCCAAGCAGTTGACCAGGTTTCAGTTCAAATACTCTGTAATTCATCTCCTGAGTCTTTCAGATTCAATCTTCATTAGCTGTAACAGCAAGAAACAAATGAAGAAAGAGCTAAATGTAGATTTTAACAATTAAAAAGTAGACATCAAAATCAATTGGATCTAATTTCATTTGATCCGATTGACGCACCGGTATGTGAATAAAAAAACAAAAAAACATTGGAATCTCTCAGTTTTAAATTAGAAATGTCACACATTTTGCACTGGATGCTTCTCAGTCCTACCATAACTGCTGATGTTACACCTCTGCATTTTTGGTGAAATGTGGCAGAGCGAGAGCAATGTTTGTCAAAACATGACACATCCCTAAAATCTGTCTTCTCATACAAATGTCTATAGCTTCAGAACGGTTTGACCTACAAAATAGTTTGCCCATTCTTTGGAAAGGGGAGACTCTCACAAACACAATGCTGTTCTCAGTTTTGCTCTACGACCCCCACAAGTGTCAAGGGACTCGTCTGAAGGTAACCTATGTCCCGGTAAAAGGACAGGTTTTTTAACCAAGGAAGAAATTAATACATGTTGTGCGATGCTGAACCCACTAGTGCAGAGCACAATGGATTAGCAGTCCATTGCCTTAATCACTTGTCCACCTGGTCCTGCGCTCCAGTGGTAGCAGTCGCCCCTCCAACCAGTTGCCCAAGATCCGCCTGTCTCACATTGTTAAAGGCTCTTCAAAAGGGCTCGTCCGGGATTTGAACCCGGGACCTCTCGCACCCAAAGCGAGAATCATACCCCTAGACCAACAAGCCATTTATTTCAAGACATTGTTTTGCAGTCGCCAGCAATGACGGTGAGAATATGCATTGACAGGTCGATGTTGCCAGGCCACAGTGGATCACGTGAGTGTTGGTGGTATACTTGTGAGCATAGCTATCTTCCAAGCAGTTGACCAGGTTTCAGTTCAAATACTCTGTAATTCATCTGCTGAGTCTTTCAGATTCAATCTTCATTAGCTGTAACAGCAAGAAACAAATGAAGAAATAGCTAAATGTAGATTTTAACAATTAAAAAGTTGACATCAAAATCAATTGGATCTCATTTCATTTGATCCGATTGACGCACCGGTATGTGAATAAAAAAACAAAAAAACATTGGAATCTCTCAGTTTTAAATTAGAAATGTCACACATTTTGCACTGGATGCTTCTCAGTCCTACCATAACTGCTGATGTTACACCTCTGCATTTTTGGTGAAATGTGGCAGAGCGAGAGCAATGTTTGTCAAAACATGACACATCCCTAAAATCTGTCTTCTCATACAAATGTCTATAGCTTCAGAACGGTTTGACCTACAAAATGGTTTGCCCATTCTTTGGAAAGGGGAGACTCTCACAAACACAATGCTGTTCTCAGTTTTGCTCTACGACCCCCACAAGTGTCAAGGGACTTGTCTGAAGGTAACCTATGTCCCGGTAAAAGGACAGGTTTTTTAACCAAGGAAGAAATTAATACATGTTGTGCAATGCTGAACCCACTAGTGCAGAGCACAATGGATTAGCAATCCATTACCTTAATCACTTGTCCACCTGGTCCTGCGCTCCAGTGGTAGCAGTCGCCCCTCCAACCAGTTGCCCAAGATCCGCCTGTCTCACATTGTTAAAGGCTCTTCAAAAGGGCTCGTCCGGGATTTGAACCCGGGACCTCTCGCACCCAAAGCGAGAATCATACCCCGAGACCAACGAGCCATTTATTTCAAGACATTGTTTTGCAGTCGCCAGCAATGACGGTGAGAATATGCATTGACAGGTCGATGTTGCCAGGCCACAGTGGATCACGTGAGTGTTGGTGGTATACTTGTGAGCATAGCTATCTTCCAAGCAGTTGACCAGGTTTCAGTTCAAATACTCTGTAATTCATCTGCTGAGTCTTTCAGATTCAATCTTCATTAGCTGTAACAGCAAGAAACAAATGAAGAAATAGCTAAATGTAGATTTTAACAATTAAAAAGTTGACATCAAAATCAATTGGATCTCATTTCATTTGATCCGATTGACGCACCGGTATGTGAATAAAAAAACAAAAAAACATTGGAATCTCTCAGTTTTAAATTAGAAATGTCACACATTTTGCACTGGATGCTTCTCAGTCCTACCATAACTGCTGATGTTACACCTCTGCATTTTTGGTGAAATGTGGCAGAGCGAGAGCAATGTTTGTCAAAACATGACACATCCCTAAAATCTGTCTTCTCATACAAATGTCTATAGCTTCAGAACGGTTTGACCTACAAAATGGTTTGCCCATTCTTTGGAAAGGGGAGACTCTCACAAACACAATGCTGTTCTCAGTTTTGCTCTACGACCCCCACAAGTGTCAAGGGACTTGTCTGAAGGTAACCTATGTCCCGGTAAAAGGACAGGTTTTTTAACCAAGGAAGAAATTAATACATGTTGTGCGATGCTGAACCCACTAGTGCAGAGCACAATGGATTAGCAATCCATTACCTTAATCACTTGTCCACCTGGTCCTGCGCTCCAGTGGTAGCAGTCGCCCCTCCAACCAGTTGCCCAAGATCCGCCTGTCTCACATTGTTAAAGGCTCTTCAAAAGGGCTCGTCCGGGATTTGAACCCGGGACCTCTCGCACCCAAAGCGAGAATCATACCCCGAGACCAACGAGCCATTTATTTCAAGACATTGTTTTGCCGTCGCCAGCAATGACGGTGAGAATATGCATTGACAGGTCGATGTTGCCAGGCCACAGTGGATCACGTGAGTGTTGGTGGTATACTTGTGAGCATAGCTATCTTCCAAGCAGTTGACCAGGTTTCAGTTCAAATACTCTGTAATTCATCTGCTGAGTCTTTCAGATTCAATCTTCATTAGCTGTAACAGCAAGAAACAAATGAAGAAAGAACTAAATGTAGATTTTAACAATTAAAAAGTAGACATCAAAATCAATTGGATCTAATTTCATTTGATCCGATTGACGCACCGGTATGTGAATAAAAAAACAAAAAAACATTGGAATCTCTCAGTTTTAAATTAGAAATGTCACACATTTTGCACTGGATGCTTCTCAGTCCTACCATAACTGCTGATGTTACACCTCTGCATTTTTGGTGAAATGTGGCAGAGCGAGAGCAATGTTTGTCAAAACATGACACATCCCTAAAATCTGTCTTCTCATACAAATGTCTATAGCTTCAGAACGGTTTGACCTACAAAATAGTTTGCCCATTCTTTGGAAAGGGGAGACTCTCACAAACACAATGCTGTTCTCAGTTTTGCTCTACGACCCCCACAAGTGTCAAGGGACTCGTCTGAAGGTAACCTATGTCCCGGTAAAAGGACAGGTTTTTTAACCAAGGAAGAAATTAATACATGTTGTGCGATGCTGAACCCACTAGTGCAGAGCACAATGGATTAGCAGTCCATTGCCTTAATCACTTGTCCACCTGGTCCTGCGCTCCAGTGGTAGCAGTCGCCCCTCCAACCAGTTGCCCAAGATCCGCCTGTCTCACATTGTTAAAGGCTCTTCAAAAGGGCTCGTCCGGGATTTGAACCCGGGACCTCTCGCACCCAAAGCGAGAATCATACCCCTAGACCAACAAGCCATTTATTTCAAGACATTGTTTTGCAGTCGCCAGCAATGACGGTGAGAATATGCATTGACAGGTCGATGTTGCCAGGCCACAGTGGATCACGTGAGTGTTGGTGGTATACTTGTGAGCATAGCTATCTTCCAAGCAGTTGACCAGGTTTCAGTTCAAATACTCTGTAATTCATCTGCTGAGTCTTTCAGATTCAATCTTCATTAGCTGTAACAGCAAGAAACAAATGAAGAAATAGCTAAATGTAGATTTTAACAATTAAAAAGTTGACATCAAAATCAATTGGATCTCATTTCATTTGATCCGATTGACGCACCGGTATGTGAATAAAAAAACAAAAAAACATTGGAATCTCTCAGTTTTAAATTAGAAATGTCACACATTTTGCACTGGATGCTTCTCAGTCCTACCATAACTGCTGATGTTACACCTCTGCATTTTTGGTGAAATGTGGCAGAGCGAGAGCAATGTTTGTCAAAACATGACACATCCCTAAAATCTGTCTTCTCATACAAATGTCTATAGCTTCAGAACGGTTTGACCTACAAAATGGTTTGCCCATTCTTTGGAAAGGGGAGACTCTCACAAACACAATGCTGTTCTCAGTTTTGCTCTACGACCCCCACAAGTGTCAAGGGACTCGTCTGAAGGTAACCTATGTCCCGGTAAAAGGACAGGTTTTTTAACCAAGGAAGAAATTAATACATGTTGTGCGATGCTGAACCCACTAGTGCAGAGCACAATGGATTAGCAGTCCATTGCCTTAATCACTTGTCCACCTGGTCCTGCGCTCCAGTGGTAGCAGTCGCCCCTCCAACCAGTTGCCCAAGATCCGCCTGTCTCACATTGTTAAAGGCTCTTCAAAAGGGCTCGTCCGGGATTTGAACCCGGGACCTCTCGCACCCAAAGCGAGAATCATACCCCTAGACCAAAGAGCCATTTATTTCAAGACATTGTTTTGCAGTCGCCAGCAATGACGGTGAGAATGTGCATTGACAGGTCGATGTTGCCAGGCCACAGCGGATCACGTGAGTGTTGGTGGTATACTTGTTAGCATAGCTATCTTCCAAGCAGTTGACCAGGTTTCAGTTCAAATACTCTGTAATTCATCTCCTGAGTCTTTCAGATTCAATCTTCATTAGCTGTAACAGCAAGAAACAAATGAAGAAAGAGCTAAATGTAGATTTTAACAATTAAAAAGTAGACATCAAAATCAATTGGATCTAATTTCATTTGATCCGATTGACGCACCGGTATGTGAATAAAAAAACAAAAAAACATTGGAATCTCTCAGTTTTAAATTAGAAATGTCACACATTTTGCACTGGATGCTTCTCAGTCCTACCATAACTGCTGATGTTACACCTCTGCATTTTTGGTGAAATGTGGCAGAGCGAGAGCAATGTTTGTCAAAACATGACACATCCCTAAAATCTGTCTTCTCATACAAATGTCTATAGCTTCAGAACGGTTTGACCTACAAAATAGTTTGCCCATTCTTTGGAAAGGGGAGACTCTCACAAACACAATGCTGTTCTCAGTTTTGCTCTACGACCCCCACAAGTGTCAAGGGACTTGTCTGAAGGTAACCTATGTCCCGGTAAAAGGACAGGTTTTTTAACCAAGGAAGAAATTAATACATGTTGTGCGATGCTGAACCCACTAGTGCAGAGCACAATGGATTAGCAATCCATTACCTTAATCACTTGTCCACCTGGTCCTGCGCTCCAGTGGTAGCAGTCGCCCCTCCAACCAGTTGCCCAAGATCCGCCTGTCTCACATTGTTAAAGGCTCTTCAAAAGGGCTCGTCCGGGATTTGAACCCGGGACCTCTCGCACCCAAAGCGAGAATCATACCCCGAGACCAACGAGCCATTTATTTCAAGGCATTGTTTTGCCGTCTCCAGCAATGACGGTGAGAATATGCATTGACAGGTCGATGTTGCCAGGCCACAGTGGATCACGTGAGTGTTGGTGGTATACTTGTGAGCATAGCTATCTTCCAAGCAGTTGACCAGGTTTCAGTTCAAATACTCTGTAATTCATCTGCTGAGTCTTTCAGATTCAATCTTCATTAGCTGTAACAGCAAGAAACAAATGAAGAAAGAGCTAAATGTAGATTTTAACAATTAAAAAGTAGACATCAAAATCAATTGGATCTCATTTCATTTGATCCGATTGACGCACCGGTATGTGAATAAAAAAACAAAAAAACATTGGAATCTCTCAGTTTTAAATTAGAAATGTCACACATTTTGCACTGGATGCTTCTCAGTCCTACCATAACTGCTGATGTTACACCTCTGCATTTTTGGTGAAATGTGGCAGAGCGAGAGCAATGTTTGTCAAAACATGACACATCCCTAAAATCTGTCTTCTCATACAAATGTCTATAGCTTCAGAACGGTTTGACCTACAAAATAGTTTTCCCATTCTTTGGAAAGGGGAGACTCTCACAAACACAATGCTGTTCTCAGTTTTGCTCTACGACCCCCACAAGTGTCAAGGGACTCGTCTGAAGGTAACCTATGTCCCGGTAAAAGGACAGGTTTTTTAACCAAGGAAGAAATTAATACATGTTGTGCGATGCTGAACCCACTAGTGCAGAGCACAATGGATTAGCAGTCCATTGCCTTAATCACTTGTCCACCTGGTCCTGCGCTCCAGTGGTAGCAGTCGCCCCTCCAACCAGTTGCCCAAGATCCGCCTGTCTCACATTGTTAAAGGCTCTTCAAAAGGGCTCGTCCGGGATTTGAAACCGGGACCTCTCGCACCCTAAGCGAGAATCATACCCCTAGACCAAAGAGCCATTTATTTCAAGACCTTGTTTTGCAGTCGCCAGCAATGACGGTGAGAATATGCATTGACAGGTCGATGTTGCCAGGCCACAGTGGATCACGTGAGTGTTGGTGGTATACTTGTGAGCATAGCTATCTTCCAAGCAGTTGACCAGGTTTCAGTTCAAATACTCTGTAATTCATCTGCTGAGTCTTTCAGATTCAATCTTCATTAGCTGTAACAGCAAGAAACAAATGAAGAAAGAACTAAATGTAGATTTTAACAATTAAAAAGTAGACATCAAAATCAATTGGATCTAATTTCATTTGATCCGATTGACGCACCGGTATGTGAATAAAAAAACAAAAAAACATTGGAATCTCTCAGTTTTAAATTAGAAATGTCACACATTTTGCACTGGATGCTTCTCAGTCCTACCATAACTGCTGATGTTACACCTCTGCATTTTTGGTGAAATGTGGCAGAGCGAGAGCAATGTTTGTCAAAACATGACACATCCCTAAAATCTGTCTTCTCATACAAATGTCTATAGCTTCAGAACGGTTTGACCTACAAAATAGTTTGCCCATTCTTTGGAAAGGGGAGACTCTCACAAACACAATGCTGTTCTCAGTTTTGCTCTACGACCCCCACAAGTGTCAAGGGACTCGTCTGAAGGTAACCTATGTCCCGGTAAAAGGACAGGTTTTTTAACCAAGGAAGAAATTAATACATGTTGTGCGATGCTGAACCCACTAGTGCAGAGCACAATGGATTAGCAGTCCATTGCCTTAATCACTTGTCCACCTGGTCCTGCGCTCCAGTGGTAGCAGTCGCCCCTCCAACCAGTTGCCCAAGATCCGCCTGTCTCACATTGTTAAAGGCTCTTCAAAAGGGCTCGTCCGGGATTTGAACCCGGGACCTCTCGCACCCAAAGCGAGAATCATACCCCTAGACCAACAAGCCATTTATTTCAAGACATTGTTTTGCAGTCGCCAGCAATGACGGTGAGAATATGCATTGACAGGTCGATGTTGCCAGGCCACAGTGGATCACGTGAGTGTTGGTGGTATACTTGTGAGCATAGCTATCTTCCAAGCAGTTGACCAGGTTTCAGTTCAAATACTCTGTAATTCATCTGCTGAGTCTTTCAGATTCAATCTTCATTAGCTGTAACAGCAAGAAACAAATGAAGAAATAGCTAAATGTAGATTTTAACAATTAAAAAGTTGACATCAAAATCAATTGGATCTCATTTCATTTGATCCGATTGACGCACCGGTATGTGAATAAAAAAACAAAAAAACATTGGAATCTCTCAGTTTTAAATTAGAAATGTCACACATTTTGCACTGGATGCTTCTCAGTCCTACCATAACTGCTGATGTTACACCTCTGCATTTTTGGTGAAATGTGGCAGAGCGAGAGCAATGTTTGTCAAAACATGACACATCCCTAAAATCTGTCTTCTCATACAAATGTCTATAGCTTCAGAACGGTTTGACCTACAAAATGGTTTGCCCATTCTTTGGAAAGGGGAGACTCTCACAAACACAATGCTGTTCTCAGTTTTGCTCTACGACCCCCACAAGTGTCAAGGGACTTGTCTGAAGGTAACCTATGTCCCGGTAAAAGGACAGGTTTTTTAACCAAGGAAGAAATTAATACATGTTGTGCGATGCTGAACCCACTAGTGCAGAGCACAATGGATTAGCAATCCATTACCTTAATCACTTGTCCACCTGGTCCTGCGCTCCAGTGGTAGCAGTCGCCCCTCCAACCAGTTGCCCAAGATCCGCCTGTCTCACATTGTTAAAGGCTCTTCAAAAGGGCTCGTCCGGGATTTGAACCCGGGACCTCTCGCACCCAAAGCGAGAATCATACCCCGAGACCAACGAGCCATTTATTTCAAGACATTGTTTTGCCGTCGCCAGCAATGACGGTGAGAATATGCATTGACAGGTCGATGTTGCCAGGCCACAGTGGATCACGTGAGTGTTGGTGGTATACTTGTGAGCATAGCTATCTTCCAAGCAGTTGACCAGGTTTCAGTTCAAATACTCTGTAATTCATCTGCTGAGTCTTTCAGATTCAATCTTCATTAGCTGTAACAGCAAGAAACAAATGAAGAAAGAACTAAATGTAGATTTTAACAATTAAAAAGTAGACATCAAAATCAATTGGATCTAATTTCATTTGATCCGATTGACGCACCGGTATGTGAATAAAAAAACAAAAAAACATTGGAATCTCTCAGTTTTAAATTAGAAATGTCACACATTTTGCACTGGATGCTTCTCAGTCCTACCATAACTGCTGATGTTACACCTCTGCATTTTTGGTGAAATGTGGCAGAGCGAGAGCAATGTTTGTCAAAACATGACACATCCCTAAAATCTGTCTTCTCATACAAATGTCTATAGCTTCAGAACGGTTTGACCTACAAAATAGTTTGCCCATTCTTTGGAAAGGGGAGACTCTCACAAACACAATGCTGTTCTCAGTTTTGCTCTACGACCCCCACAAGTGTCAAGGGACTCGTCTGAAGGTAACCTATGTCCCGGTAAAAGGACAGGTTTTTTAACCAAGGAAGAAATTAATACATGTTGTGCGATGCTGAACCCACTAGTGCAGAGCACAATGGATTAGCAGTCCATTGCCTTAATCACTTGTCCACCTGGTCCTGCGCTCCAGTGGTAGCAGTCGCCCCTCCAACCAGTTGCCCAAGATCCGCCTGTCTCACATTGTTAAAGGCTCTTCAAAAGGGCTCGTCCGGGATTTGAACCCGGGACCTCTCGCACCCAAAGCGAGAATCATACCCCTAGACCAACAAGCCATTTATTTCAAGACATTGTTTTGCAGTCGCCAGCAATGACGGTGAGAATATGCATTGACAGGTCGATGTTGCCAGGCCACAGTGGATCACGTGAGTGTTGGTGGTATACTTGTGAGCATAGCTATCTTCCAAGCAGTTGACCAGGTTTCAGTTCAAATACTCTGTAATTCATCTGCTGAGTCTTTCAGATTCAATCTTCATTAGCTGTAACAGCAAGAAACAAATGAAGAAATAGCTAAATGTAGATTTTAACAATTAAAAAGTTGACATCAAAATCAATTGGATCTCATTTCATTTGATCCGATTGACGCACCGGTATGTGAATAAAACAACAAAAAAACATTGGAATCTCTCAGTTTTAAATTAGAAATGTCACACATTTTGCACTGGATGCTTCTCAGTCCTACCATAACTGCTGATGTTACACCTCTGCATTTTTGGTGAAATGTGGCAGAGCGAGAGCAATGTTTGTCAAAACATGACACATCCCTAAAATCTGTCTTCTCATACAAATGTCTATAGCTTCAGAACGGTTTGACCTACAAAATGGTTTGCCCATTCTTTGGAAAGGGGAGACTCTCACAAACACAATGCTGTTCTCAGTTTTGCTCTACGACCCCCACAAGTGTCAAGGGACTTGTCTGAAGGTAACCTATGTCCCGGTAAAAGGACAGGTTTTTTAACCAAGGAAGAAATTAATACATGTTGTGCGATGCTGAACCCACTAGTGCAGAGCACAATGGATTAGCAATCCATTACCTTAATCACTTGTCCACCTGGTCCTGCGCTCCAGTGGTAGCAGTCGCCCCTCCAACCAGTTGCCCAAGATCCGCCTGTCTCACATTGTTAAAGGCTCTTCAAAAGGGCTCGTCCGGGATTTGAACCCGGGACCTCTCGCACCCAAAGGGAGAATCATACCCCGAGACCAACGAGCCATTTATTTCAAGACATTGTTTTGCCGTCGCCAGCAATGACGGTGAGAATATGCATTGACAGGTCGATGTTGCCAGGCCACAGTGGATCACGTGAGTGTTGGTGGTATACTTGTGAGCATAGCTATCTTCCAAGCAGTTGACCAGGTTTCAGTTCAAATACTCTGTAATTCATCTGCTGAGTCTTTCAGATTCAATCTTCATTAGCTGTAACAGCAAGAAACAAATGAAGAAATAGCTAAATGTAGATTTTAACAATTAAAAAGTTGACATCAAAATCAATTGGATCTCATTTCATTTGATCCGATTGACGCACCGGTATGTGAATAAAAAAACAAAAAAACATTGGAATCTCTCAGTTTTAAATTAGAAATGTCACACATTTTGCACTGGATGCTTCTCAGTCCTACCATAACTGCTGATGTTACACCTCTGCATTTTTGGTGAAATGTGGCAGAGCGAGAGCAATGTTTGTCAAAACATGACACATCCCTAAAATCTGTCTTCTCATACAAATGTCTATAGCTTCAGAACGGTTTGACCTACAAAATGGTTTGCCCATTCTTTGGAAAGGGGAGACTCTCACAAACACAATGCTGTTCTCAGTTTTGCTCTACGACCCCCACAAGTGTCAAGGGACTCGTCTGAAGGTAACCTATGTCCCGGTAAAAGGACAGGTTTTTTAACCAAGGAAGAAATTAATACATGTTGTGCGATGCTGAACCCACTAGTGCAGAGCACAATGGATTAGCAATCCATTACCTTAATCACTTGTCCACCTGGTCCTGCGCTCCAGTGGTAGCAGTCGCCCCTCCAACCAGTTGCCCAAGATCCGCCTGTCTCACATTGTTAAAGGCTCTTCAAAAGGGCTCGTCCGGGATTTGAACCCGGGACCTCTCACACCCAAAGCGAGAATCATACCCCGAGACCAACGAGCCATTTATTTCAAGACATTGTTTTGCCGTCTCCAGCAATGACGGTGAGAATATGCATTGACAGGTCGATGTTGCCAGGCCACAGTGGATCACGTGAGTGTTGGTGGTATACTTGTGAGCATAGCTATCTTCCAAGCAGTTGACCAGGTTTCAGTTCAAATACTCTGTAATTCATCTGCTGAGTCTTTCAGATTCAATCTTCATTAGCTGTAACAGCAAGAAACAAATGAAGAAAGAGCTAAATGTAGATTTTAACAATTAAAAAGTAGACATCAAAATCAATTGGATCTCATTTCATTTGATCCGATTGACGCACCGGTATGTGAATAAAAAAACAAAAAAACATTGGAATCTCTCAGTTTTAAATTAGAAATGTCACACATTTTGCACTGGATGCTTCTCAGTCCTACCATAACTGCTGATGTTACACCTCTGCATTTTTGGTGAAATGTGGCAGAGCGAGAGCAATGTTTGTCAAAACATGACACATCCCTAAAATCTGTCTTCTCATACAAATGTCTATAGCTTCAGAACGGTTTGACCTACAAAATAGTTTGCCCATTCTTTGGAAAGGGGAGACTCTCACAAACACAATGCTGTTCTCAGTTTTGCTCTACGACCCCCACAAGTGTCAAGGGACTCGTCTGAAGGTAACCTATGTCCCGGTAAAAGGACAGGTTTTTTAACCAAGGAAGAAATTAATACATGTTGTGCGATGCTGAACCCACTAGTGCAGAGCACAATGGATTAGCAGTCCATTGCCTTAATCACTTGTCCACCTGGTCCTGCGCTCCAGTGGTAGCAGTCGCCCCTCCAACCAGTTGCCCAAGATCCGCCTGTCTCACATTGTTAAAGGCTCTTCAAAAGGGCTCGTCCGGGATTTGAAACCGGGACCTCTCGCACCCTAAGCGAGAATCATACCCCTAGACCAAAGAGACATTTATTTCAAGACCTTGTTTTGCAGTCGCCAGCAATGACGGTGAGAATATGCATTGACAGGTCGATGTTGCCAGGCCACAGTGGATCACGTGAGTGTTGGTGGTATACTTGTTAGCATAGCTATCTTCCAAGCAGTTGACCAGGTTTCAGTTCAAATACTCTGTAATTCATCTCCTGAGTCTTTCAGATTCAATCTTCATTAGCTGTAACAGCAAGAAACAAATGAAGAAAGAGCTAAATGTAGATTTTAACAATTAAAAAGTAGACATCAAAATCAATTGGATCTAATTTCATTTGATCCGATTGACGCACCGGTATGTGAATAAAAAAACAAAAAAACATTGGAATCTCTCAGTTTTAAATTAGAAATGTCACACATTTTGCACAAATGTCTATAGCTTCAGAACGGTTTGACCTACAAAATAGTTTGCCCATTCTTTGGAAAGGGGAGACTCTCACAAACACAATGCTGTTCTGCGTCAACCTTCTTTAGAACGTTGTTTCAGGCTGCTCCTGTGAAGGGAGCCGGATGAGAGCTGTTTGACTAAGGGGTCTGCCTGCAGCCTCGTTCTCAGTCACGCACTTTCACATGAGAGGTATCTCTAGTTCCATTGCTTTTCTACAGACAATGGAATTCTCCGGTTGGACATTATTGAACATTTCTGATAAAAACATCCTAAAGATTGATTCTATACTTAGTTTGACAAGTTTCTTCGACCTGTAATATAACTTTTTGAACTTTTCGTCCGACTGGACCAGAAAGCGCTTTTGGATTTGTTTACCAAAAGCCCTAACAAAAGAAGCTATTTGGACATAAATGGACATAAATGATGGACATTATTGAACAAAACAAGCATTTATTGTGGAACTGCGATTCCTAGGAGTCTATTCTGATGAAGATCATCAAAGGTAAGTGAATATTTATAATGCTATTTATGACTAATGTTGACTACCCAACATGGCAGATATTTCTCTGGCTGGTTTCTCTGGCTGGTTTGTATCATATTTGTTGTTTATATACTTATATAGCGGATGTGTGTGTTTTAAAAATTCAGCGACACAAGCCTGTTAATCTAAACCAAATATACAGGGTGTTGCATGATGTGATCATTGAGAAAACGGGGACATGTATCCTGCAACGAATTCTGAATTGTCTGTATACGTAATACATAATGTTTTCTTGAAAATAAAAATCCCAAAAATGAAAATGAAATGTTGTCTTTATTTGAAAGTGGCTCATTAACGTTATTGTACCTCAGAGAGGCAAGAAGGATGGCGGAGCAGATGTTGAAAAACATTTATTATAATCCCTCTAACCCTGGGTCTTATGGGGGTAAGGAACGTTTACAGAGAGCTATAGCCGAAGAAACAGGTAGCCGGTTAAGCGATGCTAAAGTGAATGAGTGGTTATCAGAGCAGGATGCGCACACTCTACATAAACCCGTAAGAAAACAATTTCCAAGAAATATAGTTTTTTCTACCCAACCATTGTCCCAATTTCAGGCGGATCTATGTGACATGCAGGCCCTTGCAGATAAAAATGATGGAAATCGCTACATGCTAACGGTTATAGATATTTTCTCTAAAATAGCTTTTGTCAGGGTCTTAAAAAATAAGAGCGGGGCAGAGGTAACCCGGGCCTTTGACTCTATCTTGAAGGAAGGAGGAGCCCCCAAGACTGATGGCGTAAAATAATTTTTTAATAATACTTTTCAGAAACTTATGAAGAAGCACAATATAGTACATTTTGCTACAGGCTCAGATTTGAAAGCTTCAGTTGTTGAACGCTTTAACAGAACTCTGAAGGAGCGGAACCCTCAGAGGTATCTTCTGAAAACTCTTTTCAAGTCTTTAAAAATCTGTATGGTTTGTTCCCCCTTCGCCGTAAGAAAAAAAATACATTTTATATTCATTGTGGGGGACTTGGTGCGTATATCCAAGTTGAGGAGTGTTTTCGACAAAAAATATGAGCAAGGCTACAGCGATGAGTTGTTCACGGTTACCGAATGTCTGCCGCGCATACCCCAGGTCTACAAATTAAAAGATTATGACGGGGAATTTATAGAGGGATCTTTTTATGAGAAGGAATTACAGAAGGTACAGTTAGGTAAAGACAAAATATTTCACGTGGAGGAGATTCTAGATCAAAAGAGAGAAAAGGGCCAAAAATGGGTGCTGGTCCGCGGGACAAACTGGCCCCAACAGTTGGGTATTAGAGCACGATGTGGTGGAGGCATCGGGGGTTAACCTAAACTCTCATGCATGATAAAATACACCATAATTTGTGTGTACACAGGTGTGCATCATGGAACACAGCGACTTCTACCTGACTCTCCCAGGAATGCGTCCGCACATGTATATCGTAATAATCAGAGTTCGAATTATACAACCAATTTTCCAAAGCCTATAGAGTTATCAGAGGCCTGGGAAGTAGGTCTCAGCGAGATGACATACCCCCATAGCTGGTATAATATCAAAGATAAGGACCGTGATTTTTATTGCTTAAAGTTATCAGAACCTGCAAAACTTATTAAGGTTAAAAAAGGGTTCTATATAACCGTCGACAGGATCGTCTCCGAGTTGAATGAACGCCTATCACTGAACAATATGGAAATATTCCTGATGTACAACCCTATACATAAACGTGTACAAATCTCAGGAGATGCTGCCTGGGGAATAAAGACCGGAGGTAATTTAGCCTACATGTTGGGGATGGGTCCCAATAAATGGACGTATGTGAAAGATAAATTATTCCCATTCCCTGCGGATATACATGCAGGATTTTACAACATATTTGTGTATACCGACATCATATCCTATCAAAGGGTCGGAGACAGCTGTGTGCCACTCCTGAGAACGGTTCATATAGACGGAAAGGATGTCACTGACAGTAGTCACTGTCACCTACGACAAGCCACACTACGTACCTGTAAGCAAGAAATATATTGAAAACATTCTTGTTGAGCTTAAAATGGATTGATTGTAAAAATCCACTTTAGACCCACCAAAACCTCTCTACATATATAATATTAGTATTATATATTTTATATACATAATACAAATAAATTAAAAAGGGTTATGGAACACCGACATCTCGACCCTAACCGTTATGTCTCATACTATGTTGATCAAGTGTGTAATGGGTTACCCGGCTATTATGGATCCCCAACCATTTACGGTTCGGGGATAGGAGGTATATTTCGTAACCTCTTTAGGATGGTTTTACTGTTTATGAAGAGAGGCCTCAGCATAGCCAAACCGCATTTAAAATCAGCGGGCAAAAAATATAGTTTTGCACGCCCAATTTTTCAGTTTTTGATTTGTTAAAAAAGTTTGAAATATCCAATAAATGTCGTTCCACTTCATGATTGTGTCCCACTTGTTGTTGATTCTTCACAAAAAAATACAGTTTTATATCTTTATGTTTGAAGCCTGAAATGTGGCAAAAGGTCGCAAAGTTCAAGGGGGCCGAATACTTTCGCAAGGCACTGTATCTGTGCGAGAATTTTACAATCTATTCCTGGCTACCGGGAGGCATCTAAAAGATCTCTCTTTACCTATTGACAGAAATGATTTTGCAGAGGGTTACACAATGTATGCTTTCAATTTATCACCTGATGATGACACCTCAGGAAGTCTTTCGGTGGTGTCCCAAGGTAACCTGAGGCTGGAATGCGTTTCCGTACACCTTTAGCCTGTACCGTTAGCATGATTGTTTATGCATGCTCTGATTCAATCTTGGAAGTGAATAGCCGAAGACAGGTTTTCGTAGATTATTATTAAGGATCGTTGAGCAAAGAGTTGGAAGGGCTCATGAGCTGACTGATTGGAAAACAATTTTGTGGAGTGTTGGCTTGTGATGAATTACCTATTGAGAAATGGACGGAGCGGCCTGCCATGTTTATTGTCAATACCCATCCTAAACACATGCCGGGTGAACATTGGCTAGCTGTGACATTAGAAGAGGAAGGAGGAAGAAGCATCTAAACGGTTTTTCACATTTCCCCAAATCTATTAAAGAATTTTTGACCAAAAACGGCTCAAAGATATACTACAGTATCAAACAAGTGCAAGATAACCTTTCCACTACATGCGGTCACCACTGTGTATTCTACCTATGCCAAAGAGCCCGGGGAGTTTCTTTTGAAGATGTTATGTCTCTTTATAAGGATGATTTAAGAAGTAATGATAACGTTGTAGCCTCCAGTATTTAAGCTGCAGTAGTTTATGTGTCAGGGGGGCTAGGGTCAGTTTGTTATATCTGGAGTACTTCTCCTGTCCTATTCGGTGTCCTGTGTGAATCTAAGTGTGCGTTCCTCTAATTCTCTCCTTCTCTCTTTCTTTCTCTCTCTCGGAGGACCTGAGCCCTAGGACCATGCCCCAGGACTACCTGACATGATGACTCCTTGCTGTCCCCGGTCCACCTGGCCGTGCTGCTGCTCCAGTTTCAACTGTTCTGCCTTACTATTATTCAACCATGCTGGTCATTTATGAACATTTGAACATCTTGGCCATGTTCTGTTATAATCTCCACCCGGCACAGCCAGAAGAGTACTGGCCACCCCACATAGCCTGGTTCCTCTCTAGGTTTCTTCCTAGGTTTTGGCCTTTCTAGGGAGTTTTTCCTAGCCACCGTGCTTCTACACCTGCATTGCTTGCTGTTTGGGGTTTTAGGCTGGGTTTCTGTACAGCACTTTGAGATATCAGCTGATGTACGAAGGGCTATATAAATAAATTTGATTTGATTTGATTTGATTTTGTTAGAAAATGTGTTCAAATGTGTATCCTTTAAGACCGTGTAATCAAGGCGTATGCTCACGTCAAATGTTTAAAGAATGCCACAAATGTTAAATTGCTTAATTTTTCAAATAAAATTTATTGAATTTAATCATGGTCATTCAAAAGTCATTCAAAAGTCTAACCACCCTGAGAGATCGGGATTAGGGAAAGGTCCGGAGGCGTTCAGGGGGGTAAATGAGTTATCATCATTCATTTCATAGGGATGCAGGGTTGTTGGGGCATCTTTAGGGGTGCTGTATCTCGTTGAAGGTTTTTGTTTTAACGCGTGAATCTGTTGACGAAGCTTATAGTTGGGTATACCGAGAAAGGAATTTTGAGGATGGCCAGGGCCTTAAGAAACTGAAGCCACCCTGGAGGTCTTCTGTCATCAGCAACCTTGTGGGCCGATGTGGTACTTTTAAGCAAGTCATGCATATGTAAACCCCTGACAACAGAACCCTGAAGGATAAACTCTCCTTTGTCGTTCCAAGTAGCGGCCCCATTTGAGTCTTTTATCTTGTTCATAATGTATCTAACATTTTTCCTGTTACGTGCCGGAACATGGGTTAACATGTCATGCATAACTTTATCTTCAACAGGCATTTGATCTTCAGACGGTAAGCTCGCAGGTACAGGCATTACAGGGGCTTGGCTCTCGCTAGGCTCGTCATCTTTTAAAGGGTCCGGTAGGGAAATAGTTAAATGGCCGGTCTCTCTCTCCCCTTGTTTCACCAAGGCCAAATACCTTTGCAAGAGTTTTGTGTATTTTTGGACCTTATCATAGGGTTTCAATCCTTTTTGATTCAAAATATCCTTCATGGCCGTAACCAAATCATTTTCCGCTGTTTTTTCTGATATTTTCAGGACCCTGCACTTGTTTTTTAAGTCTATCCAACTCTTGTTGTGGCACCAGATACATTTTATTGGCCATCACCCTCTGTGTTCAACCCCCACGTCTGGCAGCAAAAAGGCTGGTGATGAAGGGCACGGCTATACTTAGTAAAGGTAGAATAAAACCGCCAGACTGTTGTGTGCTATGTATTTTCTTTTGAAGACTGGCCCGCGTTTGATCGCGGTCCTTTGTCTCTTAAATTTTTTCAATTGGGTCAGGGTGAGTGGAATGCGTCCTTGGAGAAGATTCAAAGCAATCTCACATAGGGATAATATGAGATCTGAAGAACAGTGACCCAAGATGGCCTTCCGTTCATTAGCTGTAGCCCCAACTAGGCTTCTCAAGAGGGGCAGGTTTATTTTTCAAACGCAGAGACATAGCGGTTACTTTTTAGGAATGTACGCAGCTGGCCACTCCCACGGGAACAGACCTGTTCGTAGCCTCTGGTGTTCTGGAGTATTTGCTTTTAAATCCACGATTAAATAAGAAAATGGCGCTTTGGTAGCGTCCTCATAGCTCTCCATAAAGTAGGATTTCATTCCAGGCTACGTCTGCTGAGCTAGAGTGTTCATTTGTAGTTTGTCTCTAGGATTTTTGAACAAAACCATGTAATTGGCGTTCAAACTGATGGTGCGGCTATTTTTACCTTGGTGAAACACATTCTGCACCAAGTAAAGCACGGACAGGTTTCTATGATGAGTATATTGGGTAAACGCTCGGGCAATTTCGGGATGTTCGCTACCTGCAAATACCATATCGTCCAAAACCAGCAAATTGTTTTTATGAGGAGGTAAAAGTTCATCATCAGACAGGGATTCAGGTATTCCTTCAACAAACTTGATTTTTATTGTCATAAAACTATGTATAACTAATAATAATATATATATAATGACTTCATACCGTATCCATAGAGCGCCAGTTCTTGAATCCGTTGAATACATTTTCAGCCCTGTAGCCCTTCTTGGGCCGGGGTGATTCTGCGCAATGCACTTGGGCCAGAGTTGTGCGGAGTCGTGAAGGACTATGAAGCGTCATAAATGCCAGATTATGGAGCGATTGGCTTGAGGTTCCAGGGGTGTGGATCTGCTGGTTATAGCCTCGGTTCTTGGAGTGTTTGGAAAACCTTTCATACAAAAAGGCAGAATACTGTCTGTTTCATCGGTTCCTCCGATGTCGTTCTGAGTCCCTAATGCATTCAAGTCACCCATTGTGTCAGTCGTCCATCATTCCTAAAAATTGTTGTCCCCCCTGTTTTAAACACAAATAACTCGTGTTTAATATTACAATAATATCCAGACAATTTAGCGAGTCCAAATCTTAAAGCTGCGTAAATGATGAGGACCCTACAAACGTTAGAGAATATTAACTGTTATACGATATACATTAAAACGTTACGAAATATATACACTTTAACTTATATGTGCATTTGGACTGAAATACACAAATAACTCGTGTTTAATATTACAATAATATCACGATAATATTCAAACAAAACTTTAAATATATTTTTCACTTACTCACCTCCAGAAATATCCATTAGGAGGGCTTCACAGACTATGTTATCTGTCCTGGGACTGCTGCCTGGTGTCTTACGAAGTCGTTCAGAGTGCACACTTTTCGTTTTTTAATATTTAAATATTCTTCGGTATGTGATTATTTGGACATACGCCGAAAATTGTGTGATCGTGAAGGGCTACATAAGGACAGGGCGCAGTTTGCTTCTGAGAATCCCCGTCTAACAGTCGCTTCCCAATCACTTATGTCCAGTAGCCTTCAGAAATATCCATTCGGAGAGATTCAGAATATATTTTTTAATCTGTCCTGGCAGCTAAATATTCGGGGCTGCGGGTTTGCGCTAAATTTGTGCTAACCTAGTGTTAAAGTATATGCTCCACTAGACTCGCTCTGCGTTCTGTCCCTAACTAGCGAAAGTACGGACTGAGTTTACAGGGCCGTGGTGGCATTTTTTCGGGAGATATCATGTATGCAACACCCTGTATATTTGGTTTAGATAACAAAAGGCGGTGAATTCAAACAACAGGAGGGGATGTTGAGACATTTTGTCTACAACCGGGGTGGGGGGCACCGGGCGCTGATTAGAGATATCAATGTTTAACCCCGGGGGGTCGGCAGATATCTGGACATGCCGTATGTATGATAGTGCAAACCTTGGTTTCAAACGATTCTCTACAGAGATAAAGTGCAGATGCCTGGGCCCTGTTGAACACACACCCGCCCCTTTTGTTTTTGAAACGCACACACACTCCTGCTGCCCCGTTTTTCCTTCGCGACAGACCGGGGGGATGATGTAAAATACATTTTCCTATCATTAAAGGGTGAGATACAGTTTTAAATTCCTTTTATTTAATTCCAAAATATTTAGTACAAACTTTTTTAAGACGTGTTAGAATTAATTACCAAATTTGACTAATATTTAAACATGCATCACGAGTGTTTTATGTAAAAACATTGGAGGCCTATAGTTGTACATTATTACAAACTTTAATAACCAGTAATGTTTATAACATACCATTGTAGGAAAGACTATAAAATAATACATTATTTTTTATGAAACATTGCATGCGACAGACCAGGGCATGAGCGAAAAGACATCTTCCCCTTTCGTTAAAGGGTGAGATTCATTTTTAAAACCAATGATTTAATTCAAAATATTTAGTACATACTTTTTAACACACGTTATAATTCAACATTTTTACTATTTCTTACAGATAAAGGGTCCGGTTAGCCCTGACCATCATCCGTTTCCAATTAACCATCGTAACTGGACCTCTCTACTGAATGTTGGGTTAAGGGGGCCGTGAAAAGATCGAGCTCTGTCTTTATTGCTTCAGAGGACATGCGGTGTAAAAGAGCCATGGTGCTTGTTCTTTTAGAAAATACTTCAGAGTATTCTTTTTACCGTTTTTGGTCCAGAGGTCTCTTTTTTGGTCTTCGAGACAACATCATCAGCCCCGAGCCTTCTTGACGCTCGACATCTGGTGATGCCCTTCTGGTCATAGCATTGGCTACAACCTCACTTACTATATTTTTTGCCCGCTGATTTTAAATGCGGTTTGGCTATAGGATTGTACATCAGGAATATTTCCATATTGTTCAGTGATAGGCGTTCATTCAACTCGGAGACAATCCTGTCGACGGTTCTATAGAACCCTTTTTTAACCTTAATAAGTTTAGCAGGTTCCGATAACTCTTTGCAATAAAAATCACGGTCCTTATCTTTGATATTATACCAGCTATGGGGGTATGTAATCTCGCTGAGACCTACTTCCCAGGCCTCTGGTAACTCCATAGGCTTTGGAAAATTGGTTGTATAATTCGAACTTTGATTATTACGATATACATGTGCGGACGCATTCCTGGGAGAGTCAGGTAGAAGTCGCTGTGTTCCATGATGCACACCTGTGTACACGCAAATTATGGTGTATTTTATCATGCATGAGGGTTTAAGTTAACCCCCGATGCCTCCACCCCATCGTGCTCTAGTAACCAACTGTTGAACTTTTGGGGCCAGTTTTTCCAGTGGACCAGCACCCAATTTTGACCCTTTTCTCTCTTTTGATCTAGAATCTCCTCCATGTGAAATACTTTGTCTTTACCCAACTGTACCTTCTGTAATTCCTTCTCATAAAAAGATCCCTCTATAAATTCCCTGTCATAATATTTTAATTTGTAGACCTGGGGTATGCGCTGCAGACATTCGGTAACCGTGAACAACTCATCGCTGTAGCCTTGCTCATATTTTTTGTCGAAAACACTCCTCAACTTGGATATACGCACCAAGTCCCCCACAATGAATATAAAATGTATTTTTTTTCTTACGGCGAAGGGGGAACAAACCATACAGATTTTTAAAGACTTGAAAAGAGTTTTCAGAAGATACCTCGGAGGGTTCCGCTCCTTCAGAGTTCTGTTAAAGCGTTCAACAACTGAAGCTTTCAAATCTGAGCCTGTAGCAAAATGTACTATATTGTGCTTCTTCATGAGTTTCTGAAAAGTATTATTAAAAAATTATTTTACGCCATCAGTCTGCACTTTCTTGGGGGCTCCTCCTTCCTTCAAGATAGAGTCAAAGGCCCGGGTTACCTCTGCCCCGCTCTTATTTTTTAAGACCCTGACAAAAGCTATTTTAGAGAAAATATCTATAACCGTTAGCATGTAGCGATTTCCATCATTTTTATCTGCAAGGGCCTGCATGTCACATAGATCCGCCTGAAATTGGGACAATGGTTGGGTAGAAATTGTGGAAATTGTGGAAATTGTTTTCTTACGGGTTTATGTAGAGTGTGCGCATCCTGCTCTGATAACCACTCATTCACTTTAGCATCGCTTAACCGGCTACCTGTTTCTTCGGCTATAGCTCTCTGTAAACGTTCCTTACCCCCATAAGACCCAGGGTTAGAGGGATTATAATAAATGTTTTTCAACATCTGCTCCGCCATCCTTCTTGCCTCTCTGATGTACAATAACGTTAATGAGCCACTTTCAAATAAAGACAACATTTCATTTTCATTTTTGGGATTTTTATTTTCAAGAAAACATTATGTATTACGTATACAGACAATTCAGAATTCGTTGCATGATACATGTCCCGTTTTCTCAATGATCACATCAAGACATCACATCTACACATCAATCAGCATGACAACTTCAAAGGATGCAATATAGATATAAAATAACACACCCTCTAACACGTGACCACAGGAACAGGATGTCCTGGCCGGAGGCCCATATTTGGACATGTACACGTCATCATGGACACAGGGTCATCAATCAAAGTTTTTACCCGTGCCGTCTACTTTATTCTATCTTCAGCGGTTATGGAGGTTTGAGAAGCATCCAGTGCAAAATAAGTGCAAAATAATAATCTCTAGTTTAAAACTGACAGATTCCAATGGGGATTTTTTATTTTATTCACGTACCAATGTGTCAGTCGGCTCAAATGAAATGAGATCCAATTGATTTTGATGTCTACTTTTCTTTTTAAATCTACATTTAGCTCTTTCTTCATTTGTTTCTTGCTGTTACAGCTAATGAAGATTGAATCTGAAAGACTCAGTAGATGAATTACAGAGGATTTGAACTGAAACCTGGTCAACTCCTTGGAAGACAGATATGCTCACAAGTATATCACCAACACTCACGTGATTCACTGTGGCCTGGCAGCATCGACCCGTCAACCCATATCCTCACCGTCATTGCTGGTGACTGAAAAACAATGTCTAGAATAAAATGGCTCGTTGGTCTAGGTGTATGATTCTTGCTTTGGCTGTGAGAGGTGCTGGGTTCAAATCCTGGACGATCCCTTTGGTAGAGAGTCTTTAACTTCCTCGATTTTCTTCACACAACTTTTCAACCTGGTACTGTAAGCTAAACTATGTTAGCAAATACACTCGTTCTTGTCCACTTCTCACACCATGTCGTGTAATCAAACATGTATGTGTGTGAGTAAAATAACTACTAACATTGTATCTTTAAGAAAGCATATTTATCAGTAACTAGATGTTGCTTCACATAACAAACCACAAGAGAGAGAGCTGCTTCCTTATGAACCCCTACATTCCCACAGGCCCTCATTAGCATATGGCCAATCAGAACACAATATGCAAATAACATCACATAAAGAACATTACATAAATTTTGTTGGTGGTTTCAACTGCATTTTAATGTTGACTTTGCTTAAAGAAAACGGTATCAAGCGAAGTGCTTTATGTATCCTCAGTTCTTGGGTCTCAGGGTCTGTCCGAGTGGAAATTTGAAATGAAAGTTATGGAACTGCCTCACGTGGTTATTGTTATGGGGAAAAGTCCTCAATGAAACTAACATTAGGCAAAAGGTATATTCATGACCCCATCCTATTCCAGCAGGCTAATGGGAAACACAACCACTTCTTACCTTAATAAATGTGTCTGTTAATTTGAACTAAGTAAGATACTAAATCATTCAGTTTATCTTTATCTTCCCTACATCTTGTCAAGGCTAATGTAGACTATCTGACATGAGATGTAGGCCTATCAGGGGCTATATGCTACCTGCTTTTATTTAAGCAAACCATGGCAAAATTGAATTACAATCATAAACCCAGATTTTAGTCTGTAGCCTATTCCTATTGAAATGACAAGTCAATCTCGCAAATGGGTCATTCATAACGATTTGTTGTCTTAACACTTGGCACATAATAACAGCACAATTGCCAGAAAATAGCCTAACATTCTTTTTTTGAATGTTCGTCCAAGTGTTTCTTGCTAAGAGATTTCGAGATCCTCTGTCCAACTTTCAAACTCTTGTCGGATTTTTCCATAGTTATGCACATGAGCAAAGGTGATTTATTTACAATTATATTACAATTATAAAAATTAAGCCTTGAATGCTGATTGGCTGAAAGCCATGGTATACCACAGGTATGACAAAACATTACTTTTTACTGTTCTAATTATGTTGGTGACCAGTTTATAATAGCAATAAGGCACCCAGGGGATTTGTGGTGTATGGCCAATATACCATGGCTAACAGGTGTATCCAGGCACTCCGCATTGCATCATGCGAAAGAACAGCCCATAGCTGTGGTATATTGGCCATATACAGTGCATTTGGAAAGTATTCAGGCCCCTTGACTTTTTCCACATTTTGTTATGTTACAGCCTTATAACAAAACGGATAAAATAATTTTTTCCCCTCATCAATCTACACACAATACACCATAATGACAAAGAAAAAACAATTTTTTAGACATTTTTGCAAATGTACTAATAATAAAAAACTGAAATATTATGAATATATAAGTATTCAGACCCTTTACTCAGTACTTTGATGAAGCACCTTGGGCACCGATTACAGCCTCAAGTCTTCTTGGGTATGATGCTACAAGCATGGCACACCTGTATTTGGGGAGTTTCTCCAATTCTTCTCTTCAGATCTTCTCAAGCTCTGTCAGGTTGGATGGGGAGCGTTGCTGCATAGCTATTTTCAGGTCTCTCAAGAGCCACTCAAAGACATTCAGAGACATTCGAAGACACTCCTGTGTTATCTTGGCTGTATGCTTAGGGTCGTTGTCCTGATGGAAGGTGAACCTTTCACCCCAGTCTGAGGTCCTGAGTGCTGGAGCAGGTTTTCATCAAGGATCTCTCTGTACGTTGCTCTGTTCATCTTTCCCTTGATCCTGACTAGTCTCCCAGTTCCTGCCACTGAAAAACATCTCCTCAGCATCCCCACCTCCAGACGTGACGCTTGGCATTCAGGCCAAACAGTTCAATCTTGGTTTCATCAGACCAAAGAATCTTGTTTCTGTCACAATGTGCTCAACTGGTTGAAGGTCAGTCAGGTGCAGGAGAGCAGAGATGGGTGATAACAGGCGCACTTTATTCATGCCCAAGGAAAACAGCGATAACGCCCAAAGTACACAAACGGTGAGATAAACAAAACACACGGGTCAAACACATACCCGGCGCAAACCAGCCTGATGCGAACCATACGTAATAAACAAACAATTCCACACACAGATATGGGAGGAACAGAGGGTAATATAAATTAGTCAGATGAGGGAATGTGAACCAGGTGTGCAGAAAAGCAAGACAAAACAAATGGAAAATGAAAAGTGGAGCGGCAATGGCTAGAAGACCGGTGACGTCGACCGCAGAACGTCACTCGAATAAGGAGAGGGACCGACTTCGGCGGAAGTCGTGACAGTTTCTCGTGGTTTGAGAGTCCTTTAGGTGCCTTTTGGCAAACTCCAAGAGGTCTGTCATGTGCCTTTACTGAGGAGTGTATTTGTATTTATTATGGATCCCCATTAGCTGCTGCCAAGGTGGCAGATACTCGTGTACCCTCAGGCCCCTACTCCACCACTACCACATATCTACAATACTAAATCCATGTGTATGTGTGTGTATAGGGCTGTGATAAGGTGCGTCTCGGTGAGAGATGTAGGAGTCAGGCGCAGGAGAGCAGGGATTTCTGAGAAGCGTGTTTAATATAGATATATGTATACATACAGTATATATATACACACATAGTCCACCAATACAAAATTGGCACAAATGAAAATCCAAAACTACGCTCTCGAAGGAACAGAAACTTGTGTCAATACACGGAGGAACAACCACAGTTCCGACACTACATACACGTATGCACGAATTAAGGCAGGCAACAGGTGCCCTATATACACACAGAAATAAAAGCAATTGAAACCAGGTGTGAAAAGGAGCACAGACAAAACAACCAGAAAAGGAAAAAGGGATCGGTAGCGGCTAGTAAACCGGTGACGCCGAGTGCCGCCGGAACAGGGTGAGGAGTTACCTTCGGTAGACGTCGTGACAAGTGCATATGTTATCGTGTGTGTATGCATTTGTCTGTGCCTATGTTTGTATTGCTTCACAGTCCCCGCTGTTCCATACGTTTTTTTTTATCTGTTTTTAAAATCTAATTTTACTGCTGCATCAGTTACTTGATGTGGAATAGAGTTCCATGTAGTCATGGCTCTATGTAGTACTGTGCGCCTCCCATTGTCTGTTCTGGACTCAGTGACTGTGAAAAGACCTCTTGTGGCATGTCTTGTGGGGTATGCATGGGTGTCTGAGCTGTGTGCCAGTAGAGATGAAGTCAATCTCTCCTCCACTTTGAGCCAGGAGAGATTGCATGCATATTATTAATATTAGCTCTCTGTGTACATCCAAGGGCAAGCCGTGCTTCCCTGTTCTGAGACAATTACAATTTTCCTAAGTCCTTTTTTGTGGCACCTGATCATACGACTGAACAGTAGTTAAGGTGTGACAAAACTAGGGCTTGTAGGACCTGCCTTGTTGATAGTGTTGTTAAGAAGGCAGAGCATTGCTTTATTATGGACAGACTTCTCCCCATCTTAGCTACTATTGTATCAATATGTTTTGACCATGACAGCTTCCAATCTAGGGTTACTCCAAGCATTTTAGTCATCTCAACATGCTCACTTTCTACATTATTTATTACAAGATGTAGTTGAGGTTTGGGGTTTAGTGAATGTTTTGTCCCAAATACAATGCTTTTAGTTTTATAAATATTTAGGGCTAATTTATTTCTTGCCACCCACTCTAAAACTAACTGCAGCTCTTTGTTACGTGTTGCAGTCATTTCAGTCACTGTAGTAGCTGACGTGTATATTGTTGAGTGTATATTATTGACTTTAGCTTCCCTCCAAGCCTGAGGGCGCACACTTTTTTTCTAGTTGGCTTAAATTGAAGATGTGGCAAATAGGAGTGGCAAAATAGTCTGCTATTATCCACAGTAATTTTCCATCCAGAATGTCAGACCCCGGTGGCTTGTCATTGTTGATAGACAACAATAATATTGTTTCACCTCTTCCACACTGACTTTACGGAATTCAAAAGTACAATTATTGTCTTTCATAATTTGGTCCGATATACTTGGATGTGTAGTGTCAGCATTTGTTGCTGGCATGCCATCCCTAAGTTTGCTAATCTTGCCAATTAAAAAGTCAATAAAGTAGTTGGCAAAATCAGTGGGCTTTGTGATGAATCAGCCATCTGATTCAATGAATGATGGAACATATTTGGCTTTTTTTCCCAAAATGTAATTTATGGTGCCCCAAAGCTTTTTATTCCTTATATCATTCCTTATATAATTGATCTTTGTTTCATGGTATAGTTTATTTTTACGAAATGAAACCGAAACAGTCCTGTATGGTGCATACATAAAATACAGAACAGAAAATAAACACCCACGAAACACAAGTGGGAAAAGGCTACCTAAGTATGATTCTCAGTCAGAGACAACTAACGACACCTGCCTCTGATTGAGAACCATACCAGGCCAAACGCAAACACAACATAGAAAACGGAACATAGACAACGCACCCAACTCACGCCCTGACTATACTAAAACAAAGACAGAAATAAAAGGACTAAGGTCAGAATGTGACAATTTCTTAATTTGCAGGACATTTGCCAATCTGTTGGGCTGCCAGACTTATTTGCCATACTTTTTGCATCATCCCTCTCAACCAATTCCTCATCAATCCAAGGAGATACAACAGTTTTTACAGTAATTTTCTTTATGATGCGTGCTTATTAGTAACTGGAATAAGCAATTTCATAAATGTGTCAAGTGCAGCATCTGGTTGCTCCTCATTACACACCACAGACCAGCAAATATGATTTACATCATCAACATATGAATCACCACAAAACTTATTGTATTCACTATATTAGGCCCAGCCTTTGGAACTGTGATTTTCCTAGATATGGCTATTATATTGTGATCACTACATCCTACGGATTTGGATACTGCTTTGAAACACATTTCTGCAGCATTAGTAAAGATGTGATCAATTCATGTTTATGATTTAATTCCTGTGCTGTTTGTAACTACACTGGCAGGTTGACTGACAACCTGAACCAGGTTGGAGGCACTGCTTACAGTTTGAAGGTCTTTATTGAGTGAGCAGCTTGATGATAGCCAGTCAATATTTAAATCACCCAGAAAATATACTTCTCTGTTGATAAAACATACATTATAAAGCATTTCACACACATTATCAAGATACTGACTGTTAGCACTTGGTGGTCTATACCAGCTTCCCACAAGAATGGGCTTTAGGTGAGGTAGATGAACCTGTAGCCATATTACTTCAACAGTATTTAACATTAGATTGTCTCTAAGCTTTACTGGAATGTGGCTCTGAATATAGACCGCAACACCGCCCTAGTTGGCATTTCTGTCTTTTCGGTGTATGTTATGACCATGTATTGCTACCACTGTATCATCAAAGGTATTATCTATGTGCGTTTCAGAGTCAGAATAAGAATTTCATCTGTTACAAACAAGTTATTGATTTCATGGACCTTGTTTCATATGTTAATATGGGCTATTTGTATCACTTTTCTGGGTTGCTTGATTGGTTTTAATGCTTTACTGGGAAGATTATCAGAAGTAGACTTATTCATGTTATTTGCAACAGAGTTGATAGTGCAGGGTGAGCTGCACAAAGTGGTCTTCCTACTAGGGCACATTGCCTCAGTGCTAACAGTGTAACTCTGGTTCATAGTATTCGGTGCAATTAGGGGTACCTAAATTAAACGGCTTACATTGTGTTTGCCAATGCCCCTAGGATCATGTACACTTGATGCAGCATTATGATGACTCATTGTCACAATGGAAGGGATCAACTGAGCTGGTCTCTGATCATTGACCAGTCATTGTTTCAACGCAGCCTTGAAATGCATCGACAGAGTCCAGGAGCCAAGATGATTTGGATGGGGGGGGTGGAGAACGTGGCCACTCTACCAGAAAGGCCTGATTGGTGGAGAGCTGCAGAGGTGGTTGTCCTTCTGGAAGGTTCTCCCATCTACAAAGAGGAACTCTGGGGCTCTGTCAGAGTGACCATTGGGTTCTTAGTCACCTCCCGGACCAAGGCCCTTCTCCTCTGACTGCTCAGTTTGGCCGAGCGGCCAGCTCTAGGAAGAGACTTGGTGGTTCTTGTCACGCCTCCCTCCGGCGCACAATGTCGCCGATCTACTGAACACCGGCCCTGGCAACTATGATTATCCACACCTGCTCCCCATCATTACGTACACATGTTCACATTTTGGACTGTGGCAGCCTCCATTGGATGGAATGAGCTGGCGCTCCGCACTCTATTCCGGAGAGGATTGTGCGAAGAGGTTCAGACGGAGTTGACATGTCAGGATGACAACCTATCCTTGGACACACTCAACACGATGGCCATCTGTCTGGATAACCTTCTTCGGGAGCGCCGGTGCCCACCTCGCAACTTACCTCCCTATTTTGGCTGTCATGAGTTAGAGCCTGAAACTGTGGAGGTAGGGGCCACACACCTCTCCACAGCAGACAGCTGGGGCTCTGTCCCTATTGCGGCCTGGAGGGGCACAAGCTTCAGCGGTGTCCAGTGCTTCCTAACCAGGGGTCCCCTAAAGCAGAGGTGCGATCCCGTGATAGGCGTGAGTATTCCCCGGGTAGGCGAGAGTATTCCATCATCGTTTTCCGCCAAACCCTTCTGGTTCCCATTTCACGGCTGGCTGTCCCTCAGGTGTTGTTTCTACAGCTCTAGTGGACTCCGGTGCCGCAGGGAATTTAATTGACCAGGCCCTCGCCTCCTCCCTGAACATAACTTCCTACCCGCTCTACTCTTCTTTTTTCTGTCCAAGCCCTGGATAGTGACAATTGGGATCCGGCACAAATACGCACATCACAGCACCAGGAAAGCCTTTACCTTCCTCCTCATCTCCCGTGGCTCCAACTTCATAACTCCACCATCTCCTGGTAAGGATGAGAATCCCCGCCTGAGGACCAAAATGCCAGAGGACCTGCTTTCCTACACCCTGTGGTTCCACGTCAGTGAAGGGTCCTACAACCCATCACTCGGTCCTCCCGTATCGTTGGCCATGTGTTTTGGGACGTAGATGTGGACCTCTACCAGGCTCTGGAGAGGGAACCAGCTCCTGCTACCTGACCTCCAGAGCGTATCTACATCCCCATGGGGATGATACTCATCTTCAATGTGTATTGATTCCTACTAGCCAGCTTTGTAAGAGGTAGATTTGTACTAGCTATGCTGATCCTTAATGTTTTTTCTTTGCATCAGGTCTCACTGAGACTGGATTCCTCAAGAGACATGCTATTCAGCTGCCCATGAACTTTTAAACATATCTATGATCGTATGATCTTACGTAGCTGCAAAATATAACTTTTTGGGGCGACCTGACAAATTCACATAGAAATGTGTGTCAATGAAAGCAAGTCTTAGAAGCGGTAGATTTCTTCTATGTGCGTTATTCTAGGCTTCCCGTTCTTACGTTTCGTTTTTGCATCTTTTACTTTTGGTTTTGCACACCAGTTTACAACACCTGAAAATACAATATTTTGGGTTATGGAAAATATATTTCACAGCGGTTTAAATGGTGCAATGATTCTCAACACTATACCTTGCTTGTTTTGTCTTATAAACTGAAATTAGGCAAACTATTATAATTTTATCAACCAGGAAATGGCTTTGCGATTTCTACATAGTGCATCGTTATACTCTTAGAAAAAAAAGTGCTATAAATAACCTAAAAGAGTTCATCGGCTCTCCCCATAGGAGTACCCTTTGAAGAACCCTTTTTGGTTCCAGATAGAACTCTTTTGGGTTCCATGTATAGAAAACCCAAAAAAGGGTTCCATGTCAACATGCCTTTGCTATCACTCATGTGTGCTCCATTGTAGTTGGTAAGTATTGTAAATGTGAGCAGTTGAGACACTTGACAAAGACAACGAGATATTTTCAGTAAATTCTGACTCTTAAATATATTTTACAGTGCGTTACTGTTCTGTCGTGTCCGGCATGCCCATATTATGCAAATTATCAATTTATTTTCTCTTTTTATGCTTACTGTAAGTGCCATGAAAAGCCAGAAAAAACATAAGGTTCATGTGTTGCGGGCCCTCTGGAAATTCCAAGAAATGTCCCTGACCTCTGTGGTGGAGGAGGACACAAAGTATGTATGAGCAAGTTGCTATTTTTTAAAGAAATCTCTAAACTTTCACAAACTTCTTCAACTAGTAACATGGAAATACTTTTAGCCAGCTGAGTCCACAAAGCTTCATCAGGAATGTTATTTTCTAGTTTTATTTCAATTCTCAAATTGATACAGTTTTAATGTCCTGATTATCTTCACTGCATCTGACCAATCACACAATTCTTTAAGAGGGCCACTATGCTACAGATTGCCTTCTGTGCCTAACCTAACCTTAACCCTTTAATCAAACTCCTAAACTTAACCCTAACCTTAACTCCTAGCCTAGCTAACGTTAGCCAGCTAGCTAACGTTTGTCTTCTAGCTGGAATTCATAACATATTATAAGTTTTGCAAATTCTTAATATATTGGTTTTGCAAATGTGTAACATATAATACAAATTGTAATTTGTAACATACCCTATGTATACAAAAGTATGTGGATACCCCTTTAAATTAGTGGATTCACGTTTTTCTGCCACACCCGATGTTGAGAGATGTATAAAATCGAGCACACAGCACACTGCAATCTCTGTCTACAAATATTTGCAGTATAATGGCCTTCCCGAAGAGAGCTCAGTGACGTTCAACGTGACACTGTCATAGGATGCCACCTTTCCAACAAGTCAGTTTGTCAAATTTCTGCCCTGCTAGAGCTGCCCCAGTCAACTGTAAGTGCTGTTATTGTGAAGTAGAAACGTCTAGGAGCAACAACGGCTCGGGTGTAAAGTGGTAGGCCACACAAGCTCACAGAAGTGCGTAGCGCATACACTCCCTAGCAAGTTCCAAACGGCCTCTGGAAGCAACGTCAGCACAATAACTGTTTGTCCGGAACTTCCTGAAATGGGTTTCCATGGACGAGCAGCCGCACACAACCCTAAGATCACCATGCGCAATCCCAAACATCGGCTGGAGTGGTGTAAAGCTCACTGCTATTGGACTCTGGAGCAGTGGAAACTCTGGAGTGATGAATCATGCTTTATCATCTGGCAATCCGGAGGACGAATCTGGGTTTGGTGGACACCATGAGAACGCTACCTGCCCCATTGCATTGTGCCAACTGTAAAGTTTGGTAGAGGTTGAATAATGGTTCAGGCTAGGCTCCTTAGTTGCAGTGAAGGGAAATCTTAAAGTTACAAGATACGTTCTAGACAATTCTCTGCTTCCAACAGTTTGGGGAAGGTCCTTTCCTGTTTCAGCATGACAATGCCCCAGTGCACAAAGCGAGGTTCATACAGAAATGGTTTGTTGAGATCGGTGTGGAAGAACTTAAATGGCATGTACCTCAATTGCCTGACCTCAAACCCACCTAACAACTTTGGGATGAAATGCGAACACCGACTGCGAGCCAGGCCTAATCGCCGAACATCAGTGCCCGACCTCACTAATGCTCTTCCCAGAAGAGTGGAGGCTGTTATAGCAGCAAAGGGAGGACCAAGTCCATATTAATGGCCATGATTTTGGAATGAAATGTTCAAGTAGCAAGTTGTTATAGGTTTAAGATGGCACAGTGATGCCATCTGTTTGTAAATGTTCATTACTGCAACTCATGTGTTTTACCGGTGTGCTTGAGATACCCGGATGTATTGTGATGTACTGAACAAGACTGGTTACTCGCATCAATGCCTCTGTCTCGTCATTTAACATTCAAACATGGTGTCAGAAGTGAGATAACTAAACATGCTTTCCGCAAATTAGAGTCACCTGTTCTGGTTTACCAAACAAATGCTTATTTGAGTAAAATTTAGCCAGAATTGGCCTTAGCTAGAGTGAGTTTGCTAGTTAGCTTCAGTGTTGTTAGCACTGGTTAGACATGGCAGCAAACATTCCCCCTCCCGCTGTTATGAAGCTCAGCGGGGATTGGAGCACGAACTGGGATACGTTTAGAGGTGAATGGGAGGACTGTGCGCTAGCAATGGGACTTCTGGAAAAGGACGATGAGGTAGTGGCTGCCACTTTGAGGACTATAATGGGAACTGAATGCCGACACGTATATAAACACAACCTGAACCTAACAGCAGCTCAGCAAGGTAACGCTATAGCTATTCTTGATGCTCTTCAACATTACTTTAAGCCAGCAAAGAACGTAATCTACGAGCGTTATGTTTTCAGTTGTTGCAAACAGGAGGACGGGGAAGTCCACTTTGAGTTGGACGCAGCAATCCAGCCTGTCCAGTGTGCACCCCGCAATGTACCAGTGGCCATGAAAGCAGCTACAAAGGCTCAGCTTGACAAATACGAAGCAGATGGCCACATCATACCCATCACCGAGCCTACAGACTGGATAAGTAATATGGTTATCATCAAGAAACCAGACAAGCTACGGATATGCATTGATCCTAAACACCTCAACCGGGCTCTGCGACGTTCACATTACATTATGCCCACGTTGGAGGATGTTCTTTACAAGCTCCCAAAGGCCAGAGTCTTCACGCTCGTGTATGCCAGAGATGCCTTCCTGCAGTGCAAGCTCGACGAGCCCAGCAGCTACATGACCACCTTTTGGACACCCTGGGGCAGGAAGAGGTGCTTGAAGCTTCCGTTTGGTGTCTCCGTGGCTCCAGAGGTGTATCAGCGGAAACAGCATGAGCTGTTGATGAGACTCAGTAGCGTGAAACCCATAGCAGATGACTTCCTCATAGTGGGCTGTGGGGACAGTGATGAGGAGGCAGAATGTGACCATGGCGCCAAGCTGCTGGCCTTGATGGTCAGATGCAGACAGGTCAAGCTAAGACTAAGCATAAAAAGGCTTCAGTTTAAAGTGCCAGAGGTCCGCTGTCATGGGCACATCTTGTCCTCCACCGGATTGAAGGCGGATCCTGAAAAAGTGAAGGCTGTCTTGGAAATGCTCCACCCATCTGACGTGAAGGGAGTGCAGCGCTTCGTCGGATTCGTCACCTACCTGGCCAAATACCTACTGCGGCTCTCTGAAGAGTGTGAGCCGCTAAGGAGGCTCATGGACAAGGACACCATCTGGCATTGGCTCCCAAAACATGACGCAGAGGTGAGGGAAATAAAACAACTGGTCACCCAGACACCCGTACTGCGATACTACAATGTGTCAAAACCTGTCACGATTCAGAGTGACTCAAGCCAGTATAGACTTGGCTGTTGCCTCATGCAGGAGGGCCAGCCTGTGGCATTCGCTTCTAGGGCACTCACCCCAACAGAGCAGAACTATGCCCAGATAGAGAAGGAGTGCTTCAGCATTGTGTTTGCATGCCAACGCTTCCACCCACTACCTGTACGGGCGCGACAATATTACCGCAGAGACAGATCACAAGCCCCTTATTGCTATATTCAGCAAGCCTCTTCTGAATGCCCCAAAACGACTGCAGAGCATGCTACTGGCCCTACAAAACTACAACCTCATGGTGGTGTGTAAGCCAGGGCCGGAGATGTATGTGAGTGACACGCTCAGCAGGGCTACTGCATCAGGCACTCACACACGCTCCATGCATGAACAACACGCAGTGTGCAGCTTACAAACAGAGCAAGTGGATGTTGAACACATCAACCAGGCTGACTACCTCAATGTTACGGACAAGCGCCTTATACAAATCAGGCAGCACACAGACAGGGACGAGCAACTCCAGGCATTGAGGTCTGTGATTCTGATGGGCTGGCCCGACTGCAAGGAAGAAACTGCTTTAGCCGTCAGAGAATAGTGGCCAGTCAAAGAGGAGCTCAGTGTTCAGTAATATTCAAGTGTCAGAGAGTCATTATTCCCCGGTCTCTGCGCCCTGAGATGTTGGCGCGCGTGCACTCAAGTCACATAGGAGGTGAGGCCTGTTACAAACAAGCACGTGACACACTATTGGCCAGGACTGCAGATTGAAATCAAAGACTATGTCAGTAAATACACAGTCTGCAATGAATATGCCATTGAGCAACAGAGAGAGACGATGATGTCCCACGAGCTATCGATGCACCCCTGACAGATAGTAAGTCTAGATCTCTTCCAGCACAGTGGCAAAGACTTTCTGCTCGTAGTCGATCATTACTCAGACTTTTGGGAGATTGACCTCCTCCCCGACCTCTCAGCAGAGACAACGATCAAACGCTGCAAGGCTCAGTATGCCCGCTATGGCCAGCCAGATAGGGTAATTTCAGACAATGGACCCCAGTTCTCCGGAGTTGAGTTCCGAAAATTTGCTGCAGGATGGGAATTCGAGCACGTCACTTCATCACAACGACACCCAAAAGCTAATGGGAAGGCGGAGTCCGCAGTTAAAATGGCAAAGAACCTCTGCAAAAAGGCTCTGTGAGAGGGCAAAGATGCCTGGAAAGCAATCTTGCAGTGGCGCAATACCCCGACAGAAGGCATGGATAGCAGCCCGGCCCAGCGCCTCATGGCACGGTGCTTAAAAGCAGCTCTGCCAGTAGCCAGCACTCTCCTGGAGCCATGTGTGGTGACAGAGGTGCTGGTGAAGCTACGTCACAGAAGACAGGTCTCCAAGTTCATCTACGAAAAAATCAGCAAAAGACTTGTTGGGGAATAATCAGAATTAGTTGGGTAACATAGATAAGATGTTTTATTTTCATTATATGCTTGTGAGTCGACATCAGAATGTCTATTTTTGGATAATACTGTTGACCGGTTGCAGTTATCTGTTCTCTGTCAGGTTTCAGTTACTTGGGCCGCAGAAAGGGGAGAGGTCAAGCTTGTCATCATATGTAAACATATCTTTTAAACCAATTATTTCTTGGCTCCACAATGTCTGTGTGCCAGTCACTGTGTATCTGTGATCTTGTCCAGGAGGGGTGTATTTGATATATGCCTGTTGATGAGGTTTTGTTTTATGGTCCTGAGAGCGAGATAAGAACATAGTTTAGGAGACAAAGCTGAACGATAGTTTATAGCCAATGCTGTCTGGCTATGTGTGTCTTTGCTATAAAGGATCTCAGTTGCAATGTGTAAGGACTCTCAGAGAATTCATTTACAGACACTGAATTGATCTGAGAGTCACAGCGTTGTGATGGAGCTCATATAATTAAAGATGGACTTTATGATAACTCTGACTTGCGTGTGGTTTGCTCTCATGATTTGGTAAATACAGGAAATTTCCACTACAGACTTTCCCTGAGCTCAGGGTGGGTGAAACGGTCCGAATGAAGCCACTACCAGGGGACCGGACGGGCCTCTGGAGACTCGGATCCTGTGTATAGAAAGTGGCACCACGCTCCTACTTGGTCGAAGTGAATGGATCACTGTACCGTCGTAACAGGGTTGACCTTCGGATTGCTGAGCCAGCACCTACTCAGAACCCTGATGGTCAAAGGGGTCGCATGACAAAAGACGGAACCCCAGCAAGTCACATGGGGCCCGAGGCACTGTGCGAAGAGCCAGGGGATCACAGGTCGGACGCTCCCTCGCCCATCAATACTACCCTTAGACAGTCAGATGACACGCCTGTGCGGGAACCCGCAGTCCTCGCAGACAAGCCCCCTGTCTTTTCACGCTGCGTCTGTCCCAGCCACCAAAAATACTTAATCTGTAGGTTTCCCATCAGGGATTGTTGACAGAGAGATAAAAGTGAAGAGAATATAAGAATGTGTTGTTGTTACCTGATAAAAATAATAATATATTTTTTACAATTCTAAACTGTTCATGTTGGAAATTATTACTAGGTTTGTTTTGTTAGTGAATTGACACCTCCTGTCCTTTTTTCCCTTTATTTAACTAGGCAAGTGAGTTAAGAACAAATTATTTTTTTCAATGATGGCCTAGGAACAGTGGGTTAACTGCCTGTTCGGGGACAAGACTGGTTACTCGCATCAATGCCTCTGTCTCGTCATAACATTCAAACACAAGTGTCTACATCATTTTGCCCATGTAGAGATCATTCGTTTTGCAAATGCTAATATATTGTACATTTTTCAAATTCCTAACATAGTGTACATTTGCAAATTCGTAACATAAAATACGAATTAGAATTCGTAACATATCCTATGAAATCGGTGGACGTTCACAAATGAATACCATACAAAACGTAACATATGATCAAACTAAATGGGGCGTCTTGGATTTACAAACACAATAATAAGAAATGCTCTGAGACCAGGTTGGCATGGTGTAACTCCAACTGGGGTGGAGGGAGGCAATTTGATCAAATGAGCTACATTGATATTCCTGTGGGAAAATAGTGTTGGCTAAAGGACTGTACTACTTCATGAATTGCCTAACATCATGTGCACCTTTTTCTTACAGTTGTTGTAATTGCCCAGCCAGGATAAATACCAATATCTAGATGATACTGGGGTTGGATCTTGTTAGTTTACTAATATTTAATTTAGTTAGGGGATTTGAGGGCATCTGTAGTAACTTTACTTAACTGTGCAAAAAGTGTTCGTTATGGTTCAGGCACTGAGAGGACAACTAAAATTGAGTACCCCTATATTGCAGGTCCTTCGACAAACGACTGCTTTCTCCAACAGCAATCTCGGCAATGGCGGATTACGATAACTACGATGACCGGGATCGGGCTTACGGTAGTTTTGGTGGAGGCAGAGGGTAAGAAAATACCTGGACGAATAGAATGTATCAGTATCAACGTATGGTGATGCGAGAAAATGCACTGATGCCTTAGTATATACAGGGGCTTGTTCGAAATTCTTCTGAAAGATAGGCCCGGGTTCAGAACTCTGGCCAGACAGTGTCAGTGTGGTTAGCCTCTCACGGCCGCTTTGATGAATGGGAAGCCGGTATTGAGGGCGGGGAAAACTCGTGGATTGACCATAGCTAGCTACTTCCAGATGTGCGTGTGAGATTTTCCATTACATAATGTTATCGACTTATTCATGTCGATTTGACAATACATATTATGACATGGTTATGATTGCAAGTCATTCTATCTTCACAGACTGCCAGCATGGCACTTGGCGCCAGCATCTCATGGGCTGCATGTTGTGCTAGCAAGTCAGGGACTGCGTCGAATGGCCAAATCGGGTAATAACAGCTCGAGATGTCAACATGCACCATTCCCCGACATCATTATCAATACATGGCATGTTTAGCAACTAGTTACCAAGTAATCATTATTCAATGCACAAGCCTTTTGATGCCTTGTTTAGTGGTAACGTTAGCTAGACAGCTAGCTAGACTAGCTTGTTCTAATTGCATGAAGATTTATGCGGAGGACTAGCTAGCTAGTATGCTAACTCTGCTAGCTAGCCTAGTTTGGCCCAGTGCACCCTGCATCCATTACTAGCTAGTTTGAGGAGGGCTCACATGTCAGTTAGCTAGCTAGGTCTTTATGATTTGCAGAACGTTAGCTAACGTTAACTATAGTAGCAATGATTGCCGATTTGCGCTTTGCTCAGGTAGTTAGCTAGGTTTGCAATGCATTTAACTAACATAACGTGGGCTAACTCGAGCATTGCCATTGACGCCTTAGACAATCACTACCAGGAAAATGTAAACGTTACGTGCTAACGATGTTGCGGCGATACTGAAATTATTTCTGAAACTCAGTCCTAGCTAGATAGCCAGCTAGCCAGAACTTCAAAATAGCCTAATCAACGAAAACACTATACATTTAACAAGCTAGCTAACGGTATTACTGCAGTTAAAACGTGCTCTCTTGGATGGGATCAACGTAACTATGATAATTTCGAAAATCAGGGAGTTATATCTTCCACCCTTGTGACTGTCATAACATTAATTGTTATAATCATATTCTGCTTTGCTTTATTCACACAGGAAAGGAGTTGGAGCCCCTGATCATGAAATACCTAAACTAGTCCTGTATCTATTGGGCTGTTTGTCATACATTAATTTGGCCAAATAACCACATTATCACCTTGTCTTATCAAATGCTATGTAAGATCACAACAGTCATCTTGGTTATTTTACAATTGCTCTCCTTGCTAATTGTGGGAAAGATAAATGCATGCATGCCCAACGTCCCTTTCTTAGAAGACATTTCAGTTGAATGCATTGTTGTGCAACTGAATAGATATCCCCTTTCCCTGGTTGGTGGCGGTACCTCTTGATTCTGCCAGGTCGCCCAGTTTGCTTGACACCGGAGGGATGCTGCAGGCATGCAGGACCCAATCTGCATTTCTCTGCACTGTCAGATTGGAGTGCTGTTGCCAGCAAGGGAACAGGTTCCTTGCAGTTTTGGCAAGGCCCCGTAACTCCTCATGAGGAGCATACATATTTTGCATTTAAATAATTTTAGCCGACACTCTTATAACCAGTGCATTTATCGAAGTTCAGTAGGGAAAACCAATTACGTGGCACAGTCATTACAAGTAAACCCTTCTTCAAAATGACTTATCAGTGCACATGAACTTCTGCTGTTCATTGAGAAAAATGACACAAATGGCAGCTCTGTAGTATTGTTTACCTGTATTTAGCCCAACAGGGATGCCATATTTTTCTGTGCGCTGCTGACACTATTGACAATTAAATAGAAAAAAAACATTATTTTTCTGTCTCAATTCTTTCTCCAGTTTCCAGAGAGCCTAGTCCTATTTCCTGTATTGTATGTGCCACATTATGTATTTTCCTATGGGATTTGAGCTGTAGATCTTTGGTAATTTGATTGGTAATGGATCTGTCCAAGTGTACATCATTTATCAAAGGCTCAGAGAGTCAGCTGAAAAGTGACTGCGCTACCTATTTGCCACTTTTTCCTGGGACGTTAGGTTTTGCTTGTGACTCCGTTAATGTCCCAAATATCAACCATAATCTCCTGCTCAAGTCATTGACCATTAGCCACTCCCCGTACAGGACCCCGAGTCCTTGTATCTGTTGTAGTCTGTTGTAGTCTGTTCTCTCATGGAGGTGTTCGTTTCTGGTAGACCCAGAGGTGGCAGTGGACCTGGTGGACCCCGCAAGCAGAAGGATCTACCAACAGATCCCCCATACACAGCATATGTGGGCAACCTGCCCTTCAACACAGTACAAGGAGACATAGACGCCATTTTCAAAGACCTCAACGTCAGGAGTGTTCGACTAGTTAGAGACAAAGAAACAGACAAATTTAAAGGTGAGCAAGCATCCATTGGCTTAGCATAACCTCACACAACCTCACAAGCCATGGCAACACAGTTTTGTTATTTTTCTCCTTTCAGGTTTTTGTTATGTGGAGTTTGATGACTTGGAATCCCTTAAAGAAGCTTTGACGTATGATGGTGCTGTGAGTACCCACAATTAGTTTTCTCAGATCCTCATTTGTATCTGGCTCATAAATGTAAAACAAAGGGATGCTGTGGTTTAGTGTCAAAATTATGAAAACAAACAGCTGTATGTTACTCAGTCTTTAAAAAAAAGCTGTAGCACATACTATTTAACTTAACACAGGTTCTTAAACTGATACTCAGCGTTTTGACGTGACGATGAGCAACTATGTGAACCAAATATATTGTAGAGTGACACTGATGCAAGGGGCTGCATTTGTGAACATTCACACAGAGCATCTGCTTAAGTTCGCTTCACTCTCATACAACGTGATGGCTGCGTAACAACTGCAGAGGAGATTAGCTGCTGGTATTGTCCTCTTTGTTGTTTTGGAAAGTGGCCCGATCCTGTTTATGCTTGCATCACTGAGTGAACTTCATAGTCCTTTAAAAAGGTATAATCTGCTTTGTATGGAAAATCTAAGTATTGTGATATGGGCATCGTGACAAAGATATAAATCTATGCTTTTTTTGCATAAAACAAATAAAACTGTCCCCAACATTGATATAAACTTATTTTGTTTTGCACCTTCCATAAAATAGATTGCAGTCCAAAATGATTAAATGTGTAGTGACAACCGACTCATTTTATAAAAGGGACAATTGAATGCAGTGACACGTCCAACCAACAGTGTAGGTTGGACAACCAACTTGTAGGACATAAACACTGTTGGAAGCATTATCAGAGAAGCGGACCACATTGTTTCATTTCTTCCTAGTGCTGACTTTTGCCCCCATCTCCAGCTCCTTGGAGACCGGTCACTCAGGGTTGACATAGCAGAGGGCCGAAAACAAGAGAGGGGCGCCGGAGGATTCGGCTTCCGGGGGAACGACAGAGGAGGTACCCGCTTGTGCTCACTGGAATACTAACTTGTTTGTTCCTCTTACTACTACTGCTTAGCATATTTATTACTTATCATTACAACTACAAAGAAATGTAAACTGATTCAGTGTTTCTATTACATGCTCTAATGAGTCGTGATATTGATTTGTAGATTGTCTTAATTGTAAATATTAATATGAAGTAGCAATACCTCTTGGCCTAGATTTGAAGAATTACGTGTCTTTAACATTGACCTGAGACTCATCTTTCACCATACTCAAATCAAGGCCGTCTTAAAATCTTTAAATAATCAAAAGCTTTGCTGTTCTGTTTGACTTTGCTACTATCTAAGCATACAGTGCATTTCACTTATAAGAATAATGGAATAATCAATCATTTGTTGTGTGGTCATAAAAATTAGACAAGATGCTTGTACTTTTATAGATCAACGGATTATGTAATCCTCTATAATCACAGTATCAGTCCTTATAAGAGGAGTGCATTGCACAAGTTCCACTACCACTGTTGTCTCTGTGACCTTATTCTTGTTTTATTTCACTACATACTGACATTTCAGAATACCTGGCACTTTTCATAATGTATCCATTCTACATCTTACTCCCTTCTCTCCTGCTTCCTTTTCTGTAGTAAATGGTGCTAAAAACTGAGCAGCTAAGCCTAATTTTGTCTCTTTCTCAACCAAATACTTCAACTAGCTGTCTCTAGAAGTAGTACTACTAACCTAGGCCATTGGCTAACCAGCAAGTGGGTTCCACACCCCTGCCTCAGCTCAAAGCACCACTCACCCCTGTTGTTAAAACTGAGCCCTGTCCCCTGCAGGCCGAGGGGGCTCTCGTGGAGGTGGTCCCAGGGGAGGTTCCAGAGACGACTACGAAGGAGGTGGGATGAGCGTTCAGCTGACTTAGCCGGTCCCCAGCCGGTCATTAGAGCGGACCCAGTTTGACCGCTGCAATTTAAGATCCAAGCAGTGTAGTTGGTAGTGAGCACCAAGCTAAAGAAGCAAGCCAATTGTTACATCGTTTTTGCTGTGAATCAAATTTTATTTGTCACATTTGACTACAACAGGTGTAGATTTACAGTGAAATGCTTACTGTTAAGAAAAATGTGTGTTAAGTAGTAAGCAGCAGTAAGGGGGTACCAGTAGAGTCAATGTTCGGGGGTACAGGTTAGTCGAGGTAATTTGTATATGTAGGTAGAGTTATTAAAGTGACTATGCGTAGATAATAACTGAGTAGCAGCAGTGTAAAAGAGAGGGGGGACAATGCAAATAGTCTAGGTAGCCATTTGATTAGCTGTTCAGGAGTCTTATGGCTTGGGGGTAGAGGCTGTTAAGAAGCCTTTTAGACTTGGCGCTCCGGTACGGCTTGCCGTGTGGCAGCATAGAACAGTCTATGATTGGGGTGACTGGAGTCTTTGACAATGTTTAGGGCCTTCCTCTGACACTGCTTGGTATAGAGGTCCTGGATGGCAGGAAGCTTGGCCCCAGTGATGTACTGGTCTGTATGCACTACCCTCTGTAGTGCCTTGCGGTTGGAGGCTGAGCAGTTGCCATACCAGGCAGTGACGCAACCAAGCTCTCGATGGTGCAGCTGTAGAACATTTTGAGGACCCATGCCAAATCTTTTTAGTCTAAACACCTCTAAATCTGCAGAATAGTGTAATATAAGCAGTATTTGATTCCCCCCCCCCCCCCCCATAGGAATTCTAATGGGTTCTCATAGAGATTTTTACTTTACGATTTGCACAAGTTTTTTTTTCTGTCCCTTGGTGCATTTTGTTTGATCCCTCTGTCATCACTCATACAGGAGGTTCACCTCACTCATTCGTCAACTTACAGGGCTGCTCCAGGTGCTGGGAAATAACAGATTTAATGTTTAGAATGTTACAGAAAGGAATGTGGTGTTTAGAGCTGACAAGATTTCTTATCTTTTATTCCTCATGAGAGAATCGTGTCTGTTCTACACAATACTTTATCTGAACGTTCTATAACATTGCAATCCTAAATGAGCCCAAGACTGTCTAACCTGTCCTTTCCTTTCTGTATCTCCTTGTGTAGGCTACAGAGGAGATGACGACTTCGGGCGGGGTCGAGGAGGCAGCCGCGGTGGTGACAGAAGGGGAGGTGGTGGAGGAGCAGGCATGGGGGGACGCTACAGGGACGGCGGACCACCACCGCGCGCCGGCGCGGAAGACTTCAGAGAACCCTCTGACGGTGTCACAATCTCTCTTATCTCATATAAAACACTAGACCAGAGGTACTCCAATTAACGTGTGGAGGTCCGAAGTAATGCTGGTTTTGTTTTCTCAACCGTAGTTGGTTAATTGATCTATAGATTTGACTGATTGGTCAGACACTCCACTGGTGTCATACGCCTGAACTAGTCCCTGATTAGAGGAGAATAATTCAAATCAGAAGTACTTCTGGAATCGAGGTCCGCATTTGAGAAATTATTCTAGGCAATGTTTAGTCATGGAAGAACAGATCAGTTTAGCTGGATTTCTGATGGCTTTGTGTATTGTTACAGTAGAGCTTTTGTAAAGATAATGGGAAGGTGTTGATATTGACCCCTCCTTTAACCTTTCTAGGGCAGGCGGAACCCCTCGACAACATTCCGCTGAAAAGGCAGCACGCGAAATTCAAAAATATTTTTTAGAAATATGTAACTTTCACACATTAGCTAGTCCAATACAGCAAATGAAAGATAAACATCTTAATCTACCCATTGTGTCCGATTTCAAAAATGCTTTACAGCGAAAGCACAACATATGATTGTTAGGTCATAGCCAAGTCAAAAAAACCACAGCCATTTTTCCAGCCAAAGATAGGAGTCACAAAAAGCAGAAATATAGATCAAATTAATCACTAACCTTTGATCTTCATCAGATGACACTCATAGGACATCATGTTGCACAATAGATGTTTTGTTCGATAATGTGCATATTTATATCCAAAAATCTCAGTTTACATTGTCGCGTTACGTGCAGTAATGTTTTGATTCCAAAATATCTGGTGATTTTGAAGAAATACTCATAATAAACATTGATAAAAGATATAACTGTTATTCACAGAATTAAAGATACTTCTCCTTAATGCAACCGCTGTGTCAGATTTCAAAAAAACTTTACGGAAAAAGCATAATCTGAGAACGGTGCTCAGAACCCAAAACAGCCGGAGGAATATCTGCCATTTTGGAGTCAACAGAAGTTAGAAATTGCACCATAAATATTTAGAAACATGTCAAACGATGTATGGAATCAATCTTTAGGATGTTTTTAACATAAAACATCAATAATGTTCCAACCGGAGAATTCCTTTGTCTGAAGGAAAGCACTGGAACGAGAGGTTACTCTGTCGGGAGCGTGAGTCATGAGACCAAGGCACTCTGCCAGACCACTGACTCAGAGGTTTCATGAGCCCCTCCTTTATAGTAGAAGCCTCATTCAAGTTTCTAAAGATGGTTGACATCTAGTGGAAGCCATAGGAAGTGCAACTGTATCCATATCTCAATGTGTATTCGGTAGGCTGAGCTTTGAAAAACTACAAACCTCAATGTCCCACTTCCTGGTTGGATTTTTCTCAGGTTTTCGCCTGCCATATGAGTTCTGTTATACTCACAGACATCATTCAAACAGTTTTAGAAACTTCAGTGTGTTTTCTACCCAATACTGATATTAATATGCATATATTAGCATCTGGGACAGAGTAGGAGGCAGTTCACTCTGGGCACACTATTCATCCAAAAGTGAAAGTGCTGCCCCCTATCCCAAAAAGGTTAAAACACTGAAAAATCCTGAACCCAGTGGCCACCTTGTTGACATAACATTTGACTTGACTAGTTAATCATGTTTGTCTTTTTTTCCCTTCGCTTTCTGCAGAGGAGAGGGCGCAGAGACCACGGCTTCAGCTGAAGCCACGCACGGTGGCTGCCCCACTGAACCAAGTCGCCAACCCCAACTCTGCCATATTTGGCGGAGCCAAGCCCAGGGAGGAGGTAATTCCCAAAGACAAACCTTAAGATATTGACCAGGCCTGAGAGCCTAGGAGGGCAGGGACGGTGTAGAAAAATGAAACGATGCCAATGGGATACATTAACGCCTTCTGTTAGTATCCCTGTCTGTTGGAGATGACGAACTGAACAAAACCCTCTGAGTTCAGTTTGAGTTAAGTATTTCATTGAGACAGAATAAAAACAAGATTGAGAACACACACACTCTTGGAAAAATAATACAACACACCTGCCCACCAAGACCCAAAGAGCAGCTTGTGAATGCATGTCAAACTGTTAACATGGTTTTTATGTACACCTCTGCTTCCCTGTGATTAGTGCCTGCTTTGTCTAGTTCTGTTGGGAGAAGGTCCATTCATGTTGATTGCAGTTAAAGATTAATACAATTGACCTGAAAAGTAACAACTTTTCAACGGTTATTTAGTAGTGTAATTAACTACTATATTCGACCCTCTGTGTTGGAATTGAAGTGTCTCTCGACCCTAACTCTGAAGTGGATAGGCATGGAACCCTACTAGAATTCTGACCCCATTTACAAAATCAGTATAACATGAATTGTTAGAATAGAACGGTTTGCTCTGATGGTTTGGTTCATGGCAGTTGTGGCTGAGCTTCTGTAGGGGGTCATGAAGGTTTTATCATCTCAGTTGGTCAACACAACACCATTGTCTTAAGAGAATATGCTCCCCTCCCACAGACACCAACAAGAAAGCTTGGTCAGAAATGTGCTGCTTTTGTTTCGGTTTAGCCCCTATGACTTCCAATGTAAATTGCCGTTACGTTAAAACACATTGTTCAGCCGTATGGTCAGTGTTCAGTTTGGGACCAGTGCAAAAA